>NC_028361.1:4227904-4305328 GCF_000741045.1 Vigna radiata var. radiata | reverse complement strand
TATATATATATATATATATATATATATATATATATATATATATATATATATATATATATATATATATATATATAAACCACGTATAGATATAATTTATAATTTTATTAATTCAAAAAATATTGATATTTTATAAGTAAATTAGTGTCACATGACAATTATACTGTAAAGGGAATCAAACCAAACCAAATCGAACCAAATCAAACTGATTTAAGCTTAATCGAATTAATTAAACATAACCGAACCAAACTCACCCGAATTGAATCAATATCGAAACAAATTAATGCCACATGCCAATTATTTTTTGTGTGAATCCATCCCTTATTATCCCTGATTAAAATAACATGCATGTTAAATAATACAAAAAAAAATTAAAAAAATGACATTGAAAATATACCATTGAAAATAATTGATGAAGGTGGGATTTTGATAAAGAAGTGTAACATAACATTGAAAATATAAGTTTAATGGTATTTATGATTGAGTTTAATTCCATTAAATTCCGTTATGTGCATGTGATTATAATAACTTTAGCATTGGCATGTGAGAAGAGTGTGTCACTTTTACAAAAACCCACTGAGCATCATACCATATTTACATTAATCATATTCTGATGTCACATGTTTAAACGAGGGTTTTGATAATTACAACACTGTTATCTATATCTATATATAAATATAAATAATATAAAGGGGATTTATTTTTATTCACTTTTTTCTTAACGTTATATTTAAAGTTATCATTTTATTTAACTTTAATTGATTTTTTAAAATTAAACTATCTTTTTAAAATTTAATTATTTTTTAAATAAAATAAATAAAAATAATCTATAAATAAATAAAAATTATTTATAAAATAAATAAAATTGTTTTTTTATAAAAAAGTAAAGTAACTTACCTTACGAATGTTCGTGTTTTCACTATTATATTGAAAACAAATTGTTTAGATTTATTTAAACTACGAATTTATTTATTTATACATTTTCATGTTTGTTATATTTTGATTTATTTTAAGTATATTAGTAAATATATGTTTTCCGTGTATATCTCTTAACTTTTATGATCATAAAATTATTATCATTATAATTATAAAAATAAATATAAATCATTTTTATTTATGTAGTTTTTATTTATTAACATTTTGATTATGGTTTAAAGATTATTTCAATTTTAAAAAATAGTAAAAAAAACTATTAAATTTAAATGAATGGTCATTTATGGAATAAAATTGGTAAAGTGATTATTTTAATTTTAAAAAATTATTATTTCAAGAGTATATTTGTGAACACACACAAAAAAAATAAATAAATAAAACCAGGTTCTGTTAAACTATTGATTAAAAAATAATTTTTAACGTATTTATTGATGTGTTAAAATGTTACTGGTTCATCAAAATTTGACGGGTTAAACTGAATTTTTGAATTCATCAGCTTGTATTTTTTAAAATAAAAAAAAGATTAACTTTTATGTTTTATGTTATTTAAAAATGTGTAGACGTAATAGTATTATAATTTAAATCATTAAAATTTATAAATAAGATTTTAATCATTAATTAAAATAAAATATTTAGATATATAAATATAATAAAAACATTACTTAGTTAATTAAAAAATTAAAAAAATGATATAGTTAAATATACTTTTAATATATGTATATGTGTATTATAAAAATACAAAACTAAAAAAAATAAAAGTTGGACTTTTCCTAGCTTTGCTAAACCCTAAATCCTATTTATGATTGTACTTGCTTTTATAATATAGTGAGAATTTAACTATCTTCTAAATTAATGATCATCAATTTATTAATTGATAGAATAAAAGATAAATCATGACAATTGAAATGCATTTTATTACGAGTATTTGTAATAATGAAAATAACAATTTTCTAATAGAATAGTTAGAATAAATTATTCCTACTATTAATCCTAAAAGTAAGCCTGTGTTGGTTTGAGAAGAAATAACTATTCACACATATTTGTGAGCGAGAAATGAATTATCTTTCGTGTTCGCTTGAGAAGAAATACAACTATTCACGACGATGGATTTGTAGTGAAATAGGAGATATCTGCACTGTTCACTCACCCAAGGATTGGGTGAGATTTGGAGGGATGGAATCCAAATTATCTTAAATGCCCCTGTAGCGATCTCAATGTGCATTCTTTTTATGAAGCTTGTGGCTTTAATGGTATATAGTAAATAATCAATACTCTTCCTCTCTGTATTGTTCAATTTAGTTATTCACCCTAAAAAGAATAGAGGAGGTGTCTGGATGGTTTATAAGTAATAAAAGAAGGATAAAAGAAATAAGTGGTTTTGTAAAATTAGAAGAGAAGTGGTCTTTTGCATGCAAATGTCAAACAGTGTAATAATTATTAAAATTAATTTTAAAAATTGTAAAAATAATAATTAATTTTTAAAATGTAAAATAATTATTAAAATTAATTTTAAAATATAAAAAATAATAATTTAGTAACTAGGGGTATTTTGGTAATCTTCAATTTCTATCAATTAAACAAATTTTTTAATTCTATCACATCAATCGAATCCTACACTAATTCTCACAAACTTCATCCTCAAATCCACTCTCAATTACCCACAAATCTACTCAAAAAAACAACAACAAAATTACCCTCAAATCCACTCAAATCTACTCAAATTATCTCCCCCAAATCATCTCCCTCAAATCCATTAATAAGAACACACCCTAAATGTTGTAAATAATTTAATGACATGGATATATAAAGTTAATTTTAAATTATATTGAAGGTAAGAACAAATTTATAAAGACACTTACATAATTGATGGTGAAGTATGTTTTTAGTATTACGATATTTTAATATTTTTTTAACAATTTTTTAATAATAATTTATGTATCACTATTTTATTCATTCGAATATTTGAAACTATCAATCACCATAGACTATTATAAAAAAATTGTTCAAATTTTTATTAGAAATGACTACCTGCTTCTACCTTTTTAGATGAAAAGTTAATAGTTAAGAACAATTTATGAATAGTAACTTCAAGGCAAAATTAAAATTGATCATGAAAATATATTATTTTAACTTCTTATTGTAAAGTTAGTTTTCAAAGATAATTTCTTATTGCATTTCTATTATTTTAACTTACAAGTAAAATTTAGCTACTGTAAAATGCACAAAGCACAAAGTTATATTTTAAATTGTAGATTTTAAAATAGAAAACAAGATTTATTAGAATAATTTAATTTAAAATACAAATATATTTTAAATTGTAAAATTTGAAATATATTTTTTTATATTTTAGATTTCACGTTCCAAGATTAAAAAAATTATATTACTAATTATATATTTTACAATATAAAAATTAAAAATATCTTTTAATTATACATTTCAAAATATAAATTTACATTTGAAATTACACAATTCAAAAGTACAAGTTAAAATTATGGAAGTACGAGAAGAAATTACCCAAATTTCAGAATATCCTTTCATCTCCATTTGCAGCCATTATTAGAAGGTGAGAAAGAACTAAAATATCTTTAAAAACTAATTATGGATTGAATAATTTAAAAAATGTATTAATATCACTGTGTCAGTAAACCATGACATATTTTCTTAATACAGATTAATCAATTCAAAATTAAATGGAGCAATTTGAAACTCTTTCCATTATTAACAGAATTAAAATATTTAAATTTTTATAATAAAGGTAAAACATAAGGTGCTCTGTGTCTAGCATATGAATGTTTATCCTAACTACAACTTCACTTTCAATTCTAATATATGTTGAGTTTTTCAACAGATACAGGATAAATATAAATCATATAATCAAATAATCATGTTTTATTTGTGAGTCTGAATAGGATGAGGAAAGTTTCAAAAGTTTCAAACCATCCAGAACAAACAATAATATAGCAACTGGTATTTTTCAAATTTAGGTTGCATAAAGAAATTATAAAGGTGCACAAAAAAAATGCCATTTTTTTCAGATTAGTCCTTGCCGTTAAAAATCGTTAAAATTAAAATTGTGCAAAGGTGAGTAGATGATGTGGTTAAAATTCTCCTTTTGAGGTGTTAAAATTGTCCAAAAGAGAATGTGAAAAATTTGAACACCTCTGCATAATTTTAACACTTCAAAAGGAGAATTTTAACCACGTCATCTACCCATCTCTACACAATATTTTAACACTGTTAATAATTTTTAACGACAGTGATTAATTTATTAGAAATTAACACTCATAAAAATTCAATTGGAAAAATTTAAAAAAAGGAGACCAGAATAAGTTACGAAAAATGAGAACACATGAATGGTTTTAACCCTTATATTATAAATAAAGCAGTGTCTAGAAAACCAGTCGTCTTTGACCGTTGATTCCTTTTATGTTTACATGTAATCTTGCAGTCTCGGCAACTGAGGTAATAGTCGTATCAAGTCAGAAGTAGTTGCAGAGTTGAATACTGGAAGAAAGAAGTACACGTTTTTTGTTTTTCCTTTTCTTCGGATTCTCACATTGACACTCAAACATGTTACACTGGCAGTTCATTTTACCATGATGTCGTTGTTGTATAAAAATTAGAAATTTGATACTGAGAAGAAGTTTATAAAGGAGAGGAAACGATTGCAGCAGGTACTGAGTCCCCTTCAAAGGTAGCTACTTTTATCCCAAAGGGGTTACTTAGAAACCAAAGCTTAAATCACCAAGGAAAAGCGACTTCCAGTTTGTAATTAGATATTGGGTCGCTACACCTTCTCTCTCACCTTAAATCCAACCACCCCAGCATCCTTATTTCCTTCATTCACAACTCAAACAACACATATATTGGGAATTAACTATTCTAGAATACCAACTGCATAAATCAAGCAAAACCAAATTCAACACAACATAAACAACGTTAACATTCTTTTCAATTCTAGAACAGAACCTCAATCCAAGGATATGGTCATTGTAGGGTCACTCTCAATAATATTTTCCCTTCTTCTAATTTAAATCAAACCTTCTCCTCTCTAAAATTTTCATTCCAACATGAAGAACACTAACACCAACACAAAATTCATTCTTCTCCACCCATATATCCAGAAACAAGGAAGCTCCAACCGCCTATGGCTTCTGGCCTTCATATCCTTCTTCACCCTCGCCTTCCTCGCCACCCTCATTTACACCAGAGACACAACCTCATCCATCACCACCACCATCTCTTCCACCCCTTTATCTACTTTCACCAACACCCCTTTGCCTTCCTCCGTCATCAACACCCTCCTCCACTATGCCTCCAAATCCAATGACACCTACCACATGTCCCACTCCGATCTCAAAACCATCTCCGACGTCCTCCGAAAGTGCTCCTCACCATGCAACTTCCTCGTCTTTGGCCTCACCCCGGAGACCCTCCTCTGGAAAGCCCTCAACCACAACGGAAGAACCGTTTTCATCGATGAAAACCGGTACTACGCCGCCTACTTCGAAGAAAAGCACCCCGAAATCGATGCCTACGACGTGCAATACACCACCAGAAGGAGCGAGATGAAGGAGCTGATAGCTTCCGCTAAAGAACAGTCCGGAAACGAGTGCAGGCCGGTGCAGAATCTTCTGTTTTCTGAGTGCAAGTTAGGACTCAACGATCTTCCCAACCACGTTTATGAAGTGGATTGGGATGTGATATTGGTGGACGGACCAAGAGGTGACTGGCCCGACGCCCCCGGAAGAATGTCTCCGATCTTCACCGCCGGCGTGCTTGCCCGGAGCAAGAAGAGTGGGAACCCGAAGACGCATGTGTTTGTGCATGACTTCTCAGGGAAAGTGGAAAGGATCTGCGGGAACGAGTTTCTGTGTAAGGAAAATTTGGTGGAGACAACGCACTCTTTGGGACACTATATTCTGGAAAAAATGGAGGAGAGTAGCGTGAAGTATTGTAAGGATCATAACCACTCATCAGGATCTTCTTCTTCCTCTTAGTTGCTGTAATCTTCCACGTTACAATAAGCTTTGTGCAGAAGTATATCATATCAGAGTCAGCCATGTGGATATTTATGATCGTTTTAGTTCCATTGTTTACTTCTTCGCTGGAGCTTGTAAAAGATAATTCTTTCTTTCTTTTTCTTGTAACTGCTTCAAAGAATTCCTACTTCTAAATGTCACTGAGGATTTGTTGATATTACTGTATAGATTCTAAAAACATAATTCATGCTTCAAGGAACACAGATATCTTAACACTTTTCAATATGATAGGACGAAGAATTGAACGTAAAGAACAAAGATTAAACCTTTTTATTTATTTTGCTATTTTTTTTTTGTTATTTTAAAGATTTTTATATTTAGTTAAGTTTTTTAACATTATTTTTTTTTTTAACTAAAGAGTGGAAAATTGTGACAGCTAGGAAATCTTTGAAGACACATTATCTTTTCTACTTTATTTTAAATGTAAATTTGTTACTTGAAATAATTTAAAATGTATTTACTCTTAATTTCGCAACTTGCAGAGTCTCTATTTTTTCCCCTGATAATTTTGTCATATTGGAGATTTTTATTATTAATTTTCTAAGTTTTATAGTGATCTTTTATATGGTATTTAGATTAACTAATTCAAGAAATTAGTATATGCTCTTGTAAAAGGTGAATTTTATTATTTTTCTAAATCTTTTATAATGATGCAATTGTTGGAATAACTAATCTCTACATTCCCAAGTTTAATAATGTCTAGCCAGATAGTATTTATGACCAATGTAAAGTAATTTTATATATAATTTTCATAAAACATGCTACTTAATATTTACTCGCTTTATTTTTTAAGAAATTATAATTTTTATATTCTTAACGCAATTATGTTAAAAACATTAATTAAAATCACTTATTAAACTGAAATAAAACGATTCCAATTAATCCATGCGTTACATGGTTAGAATCACATAATGTCACATACAAAAGAAAAAAAATTGACCTAGTAGTAGTGTGACCGATTGAAACGTAGTAGTTGAACAACCTAATTTTTTATGTTAATTAATAATAATTATGAAATGCTGACATGTTAAAATAAGAGAAAAAAAAAATAGAAATGAAGCCTCTTATTCTATAAAAGTTAGCCAAAGAATCTAAATATATTGTATTTTAACCTACATTTAATTTGAAACTAAATTTTACTATTAAAATTAGAATAACTAAATTGATAAAATAGACTAACAACAATAATAAATCATTTTAATTTTTAAGAGAACTAAACAAAGAAAAAAAATCCATGATGAAAACTCTAAACATAAGAATTTAATAAAATTCCAATGTTTAATAATAAAATAAAATAAAATAAAAAGCGTAGCAAGAAGTGACCTTACTCCCACTTAGTTCCTGAGACGGATGAAACATGTTATGATACGCCAGATATAGAGTATTAAAAAAATTACATTTGATGCAGTATTTTTATTTTTACATATCCAAAAACAGTGATTCCTACAAATGATTCAAATTTATTTAATTGGTAAAAAACATTCTAAAAATATTTACAAAATTAATCAACAAATTTGAATTTATATAATAAACTTTTATTATTTAGCATTTAAAATAATTTGGTAAAAAACAATAGAAAGAAAATGGTGAAACGAAATGGACGAAGAAGCAAAAGAGGGCTTGTACGTTGAAGAAAAAGCAATGGAAAAGCAAACAACTACAGAAATTTAAAACAAGGTAGGAGCCTTCAGTGTATGAACTTATGAACTGAATGAATTCCACACCCACCCATTTTGACTTTGGCGTAGCTTTTCCATTCAGAATATCAATTAATTCTATAAAACTCGCTTAGAACGTGAGACCAAAAACAGAACAGGTAAACATGAATTTAATGTTTTAAACATTAAACCAAACAGACATTAAAGACGTTAAACGAATGTACTACTAACGTTGCAACAAGACTTTATGGTAGAAGCCAAAGGGTTCAAACAAAAATTGTATTGAAACTCTCTTTCTTCCCAGTTCCATTCACTATAATTTGCCGTTCTAACTGGCAATTGCCAAGTGCCAACCACTCTGTTCTTTTAGTCAACCTTCTTTAGCAATTAACAGCACATGTCCCTCCTCATCCCATCCTTTCTTTGACTCCGTCTTTTTCATCCATGAGCATCCAAGATCACAACCACATGTAAAGCAATCAACCAGAAACGAAAAGGAAAAGGAAAAGGAAAAGGAATAATACCAACCCCACTTCCTCCTTTCTTCTTTTTTCTCTTTCGAGTTGAATCGGATTAAATTAAACCCGTTACCAAATACGCCATCTTCACCCTTTTTTAAAACAAAAATATGTAAACAGTGGCCATGGATGGATTCAGTGTCGGTCGGTCGGTCCAAGTTTTGAAGAGAGCAGAAAAGGAAAAGGAAAAGGAAAAGGAAAACAAGTGTATAGAACATGTGAACATGGAAGGAATACACCCACCCATCAATTAATTAATCTCCTTCGAGAGTAAAATTTTCAAGTGTACAAGCCATGAATGGCATGATCAGAATATACTCTGTGATGGGAAATCGGTGATTAATTAATCAGCTAAGAAGATTCTAGGATAAGATTAGTGGTAGCTTCGACTGCAGAGAGTGTGTGATTGTGTTCACCTTCATAGGTTACTACCAACATAGAAGGGTCATCCAGAGCCCTCTCTACATGCTTGCGCGCTGGACACCCTCTAACACTGCTGCACTTGTAATAGCCCCTGCAATCAATAATTCAAGACAAATATAAACCTTACTTCACCTATGCAAAATTAACTCCACAATAAAACATGCAAATTACAGAAACCAAGCCATGATAAGATCTTTCTAAATGGAAACAAAACAAGGGTTCATTTTGAAATTTGAAATCGAAGGGGTGGATAATGTAAATCAGAACACGATGTAATGTTGTTTTATGCACCTTGGATGAGGAGATCCTTTAATCGGTTTCTGTCCGTATTTCCTCCAAGAATAATCATCCGGTGGAATATCAGCCATCTTCAAACTTATTGCGGGTACCCTCACCACCCTCTTCAACCTCATTTTTCTGCTGCATCACACCAATCCAAAAAATAATGCATCAGAACCAGACATCACGGAAACAGTTTATTTTTTCAAACGATTTTTTAGGATAAAAATAAAGACAGAGCGTGACATATATCTACCTCTTCTTTGAGCAATGGCATCGGCTGGAGGAACTGCCACACTTGGCAGAACCCAAATTATCAGAGCTGCACTTCCTCTTCAACGAAGACGAAGAAATAGGAGGCTTTCCGGCGGAGGAGACCTGAGAGAGATTCGTGATCTGAAAAGGCGTCGCGGCCGCAGGCGACGAGGAAGAGGGCTGTTTGGTGTCGGTGTCGCCGGTGAGGGAGGAGACGAAGGAATTAGAATAAGAGAAGTTGATGGTCTTGGAAGAGTCCTTGGTCTCAATCGGAGCATTTTTTGGGATGAAAGGGTGTTCGGGGGGCGGCGGGATCTGCTGCAGCGGCGTTGCGCGGTAGAATCTAGGTTCGGAAGGAGGAGGTGGAGGCACAGGGGCTCTTCTGAAGCGCGCGTGACCGGTTCTGGTTCGGCCCAGAAGCGAAATAACCTTCTTGAACTTGGAAACCGCCACGTCAGCGACAGCTCCGTAATCGGATTCAATTTCCATGGAAGACTTTGAATTGGTCGCGTGCGATTGTTGTTGAAGTTGGTGTTGTTGCAGCTGAGCGTGTGACAGCAACCTGATGAGCTTCTCCACGCTCTCTAGCCCTGACGCGGCTTCTCGAACAGCATTCTCTTCGGCGAAACTGTCGTTCCTATAACCCATCATAAGCTCCACAGGCATAGTTGCATCAAAGAGAGAGAAAGGGTTTGGAAGGAGCTGTTCAAGATCAAAAGAAAATTAAAGAGGCTCATAGGGTACCCTGGTCAAGTCATGCCAAAACAAAATTTAAATATTAAATATAATATATATATATATATATATAAAAAAAAAAAAAAAAGATAGTGGCCTGTTTGGTCCACTAGGTCACTGTACTGTCACGCTAGCTAGCTAACCCTACTCGTCTCGTCCCTGTTTCCGTCAAAATTTGGGTGACATTGCTTTGCTTTACTTGTCTCTGTTTAATGTACTAAAATATGTATGCATGTATGTAAGATCCAAACGCTGAAACAGGGTATTTTGGTCTCTGCAGACTCAGAAAAGAAAAAAGAAAAAACTTTTTTTTTCTTTTCTTTTTTTATTTTCTTTTTTCAATGAGAAAAAGCATCTGAAGGAAGTGAGTAGTGGAGAGATAGGGAGATATTGACTTTTATGGCCCCTGGGTCCCACCGGTGGGTTATCATTGATCTCAGCGACATTGGGGCTTTAAAATCAGGTCAAAGGCATTGTTTTAGCCGTCTGATCTTTGAGAAAAGTTTGAGGATCCGTTGGTTGCCAGCTTAGGTTGTAGTTGACTTGGATTGACGACCTTCCTTTCCCTGGATTCTTAATGCTTTCTTTTGTCGTCTTTGTTGTTTTTCTTTTGAATATTTTTTCTTCATTTTGTCCTTCTCTGCTTTCTCTCTGCCTCTATCTTCTACGTTTTTTAAATGTCTTTTTCTTCTACCGGTGTTTGTCAATTTTTAACAGTTTTTTTTTTTTATATACACTAAAATTACTTTATAATAATTTTAAATTTGTTGATATACACAATAAAATCAAATATAGTTTTTGTTTTGGTAGATATTGTATGAGACCAAGATATTAATATTTTCTGAGTTATCCTCGATAACTTGAGTCACTTGTCTTCCTTTAACCGCTCGATTATCTTTAATTTGGGTCGTTTGGTGGACTTTTTAATCAGGCAATGCTCAAGTTAGAAGCTGTTTTGTATTACAATTGAGTGTGAGTAGAATGTGAATGGAGTATGATTGAAAAATACTGGCTTATGTGATCCTGATTGTCTATTTATAATTTGTTCATGAATCTTGAACTGATATAAACTCAATAAAATATAAAAATAAAATAAAATATAAACAAACTTACCGATGATTAGTTGTTAAATATGTTTAAACAGATAATCTTAATCATTATTTAATTATTTTATCTTCTATTTATCAATTTCTTTAATAAAATATTTTTGATTATTTTATATCTTTAATAAAATATATCGTCCTTATTGAAACACGTGTTATTTCTAAATCACTGCCATTACTAGTATAATAATGCGGTGAAAAATAACTCATTTATTTAAGGAATAAACCATTGAATAGAATATACCTGAGATTATTTTTCTCTTCCCACGGTAACAAAATATATAGATACATTCATTTTATATCGTCGTTTAGTTTCTATTTTTGGCACATTTTATTAACATCGGTATACTAATTTAAAGTATTTTTCAAAACTGATAAACTATTTAACATGTTTTCTAATATTTAAAAGATTATTTTTATAATTATTTTGTTCAGTATTATTTAAAAGAATATCAATTATCTATGCTAACCAAGATCTTGACCGTTTTAGTTGATTCTTAAAATATTGTCAAAGTTTTTTGTTTTTTAAGAAATTATATATATCTTTTTACTTTCCAACTTACTAATGCTTATGTACAAAAAGTTGTTACAAAATTCATATGGAAGATAGGTTAAATTAATTTAAAATATTTAAGTGAGTTAAAATATTATTTTATAAATAATATTTGTAATATTAAATTAAATATAAAGTTCATTGTTTGAAATGGTATCAGAATTATAAGTCAAAATACATTGAAATAAAATTTTTTGTTTCTTGAGTTTATTGTTCTATCCATTATTACATTATTTTGAGATTACTTATTAGTGAATAGTCTAATACTCGAGATATATATGTTTTAGTGTTTGAAAGTGCGTTGAAAGTCTCACATATAATATAAATAAAGTTAAATTATGTTATATAAGTTATTGTAAATCTTACCATACAAGACAATTTTCTAAAATTGAGTTAATCTTAAAGATAATTTTAAAACAATTATAAAAAAGATATTAAAAGTTTCATATTAACATGCATTTTATAACGTGCGATTTGTTCAAATCACTACTTTGACTATAAAATATTTTTTCACATTTAAAGAGAATATGGTATTACTATTCTTTTTGTTTTGTACATCATGTTTCACTAATTTAGTTCAAGTATTTAACTAATCTGTACCACTTTTGATCCTTATTTTTGTCAATTTTGTTCAATGAGAGACTAACTTTTTTTAGTGTTCAACATGGTCTCAATTTTTGTAATTTATGTTCAATTTGATTTAATTTTTTTTGCAATATTGTCTAAATTGTTAATGGTTGAGTGTACACGTTAATAATATTGTTTATGTGGTCGTCTTACACAATTACATACGTGGTCATATGACTTTTTTTTTTCTTCATCGCCTACGACACACCCACACCATGACCATGCCAATGGGTTATCCTTCTCTACCCTTGAGCTTTTACACTTTCTTTCTCGTTTTGGTGCGTTGTAACTTGATGATTTTGTTCGATCTTCTTTTGTCGCCACTAGTTTTTCTTTCTTATTGATCTAGCGACATTGTTGTGAGGCCCACAAGCCCTTTGCCCATAAGGAAGAGTCAATCCAATTCAGAGCTTCAAACAAGCTAATAAGTTGTCTCCATGTTTGGATCTTCATGCTTGTTGGAAACCTGTTCTCAACAACAATCCACCACGGTTATGGCTTTTTAAAGTTCACATGTTGGTGACAGCAAAAGGGAACCAACAAAGATGCAGGTGTGTTTTGAGTTTTTGAGACGTATCTTCGACACTATACAGTGGAGGTGCGTGATAACTCACAACGATGACTAAAGTTTCTCATGAGTTGGAAAATTAAAGATGATTGCATGATAATGTGTATATTGAATTGGACATACCACATAATAAACACATCATTCAATATTGTTCACCTATTATTTACTTCACTATTAACCGTTTATATAACGTCACAAAATTAAAACAAATTAAACATAAATTATGAAAATTAAAACTTCATTAAACACTAAAAAATAAATTTTACATTAAATAAATCAACGAATTTTACATTAAATAAAGTTGATAAAAATAGGAATTAAACCTTGATTAAAAAGTATAAAAGTATTTTAGGAATAATATTAGTTAAACATAATAAAACGAGGTAAGATTTTTATTTTTATTTTTAATTCTACGATTTTACTATTTTTCATATATGGGTTTGGAAAGAATATTAATAATTTAATGTTTTTTTTAAAAAAAATTTTGAATACATTTTTAATACCTTTAATTTGAATAAAATTGTTTAGCATTAATTGTGCAATCAATGTACTGATTACCAGTTAACGACCACATAAATTTAATGACTGTGTTGATCTCAACGAACAGTATTACGTACTCCATTATCACCGAAATAGAAGAACAGTCAAAGGTATCTATCGTACTTTCTGTCATTTACTTACTACCTGTATAAATCAATGATCTTAGAAGTACTCCTGGTTAGGTTTGAACACTGAGTTTAAATATAATATATATAGAGAGAGAGAATAAATAATATTTTTATTTGAAAATTAATCTATACAACAATTGTTATTTTTTTTAAGTTAATATTTATACAAATATGAAAAATTTGTTAGAGTATAGGATATCAAATTTTATTTTTCATCAATGTATCTATAATACAAATGACGAATGATTTTTTTATTATGATAAAATTAAATAAGAGGTATATGATTCTCTTATAGACAGAAATATAACTATAACATTATAATTTTTTTTTTCTCATATAACATTATAACTTACGTTTTTTTTCTCATATATATATATGCAAAATTTGTTATATTATTCAGGGTGTGAAATCCCTAACAATTATTAAAGCTAAAAAATGATCTTATAAATAATGATATTTTTACAAGAAAAATAATTAATACATATTTTTTTTACATAAGTATATGTGGGAAGCAAAAGAATGGTTTAACCAGTCACATATACAATACCACAATAATTCCAAATTTATGAAAAAAAAATTCAAACATGATTTAGTTCAATCATTTTTACACAATTATCCATCCATTATCGTAAGGTTAAATATGTCTTTTGGTCCTCATATTTATACCCAATTCTCAATTGGATCCTCATATTTTTTTTTTGTCCCAATTGAATCCAAATATTTGTTAATTTGAGCTAATAAAGTCCTCTCCGTTAATTTTGAACTAACGTCGTTTAATTGTGATGAGATGTAGACACACATATATATACAACTCATATTATGTGGAATTTTTTATTTAATTTATTATTAAGTCTTCTACCAATCAGCTTCTTGTTGTTACAGTTTGATGGGTTCAGGTTTTTATCTCTCTCACACTCACCTTTCCCGCGACACATCCGGCAGCGAGAAGATCACACTACCCAGTTACATAGAAAATCAAACCCATTTACAGTACCAAAATCATTAAGAAAATAAGAGGAAAATACACGAGTTGGGGATCAGGTGAATCGTCGTCACCAGCGGACCATTTTTTTGGGGTTTTTTAGGAGAGAAGTGTAGTGCTGGGGTGATTCTTTGTAGGGTTCCCCCGTTTTGGGCAGGTAGGGTTCCCTCGTTTTAGGTGGATTTAGTTGTTTCTGAATTTGATTTGAGGTTCTTGTGTGGCTTTTGGGTGTGATAGAGACTAAGCAAGGTGTGGCGTTGGCGATCTTGAGGGGTGAAATTGACTTCAAGAGGGAACGACGTTTGCCATCAACAAAATCATATACCCCAAACCAAAAAAGTGTACCCACTTTTTCTCAAACACCACACACAAATGGCCCTCCTCCAGGTTCATCGTTAACTTCTGACCAGTCTGTTTTTCCAGGATCAGGTTGATCAAAAAGGGTCGAAGCAGAACCATACCTTTAGAAAGGCTTGAAGGTATCTTGAAGATGCTTCCATTCCGCTCCCTACCTTCACAGTCTTCCGCACCATACCTCAACAAAGAAGAGGTTAAAGAGACCGTGTCGTTTGCTGTCCACCTTGACCGAGCCAAAGCTTCGACTTGGCCCTCGATTTTGCCGGCAGCAGAATTTCCTCCACGACGCCGCCGAGAAAAGCGTGGATCGGAATTGAGGCGAGAGCATTGGGGTGAAGAAATGGATGAAGAACGCGTTGTGATTTCCAAATCCCTAATTCCCCTTTTTAATTTTACCATGTCATAATTCTTTAATTTAAATAAATTTTCCACATAAAAACCAGTATAAATGAGTTGTTAATGTCTGCATTCATGTCATCACAATTAAACGGTGTTAGTCCAAAATTAACGGAGAGGATTTTATTACCTCAAATTAACAAATATTTGGACAATTGGGACAAAAAAAATATGAGAACCCAATTGAGAATTGAATACAAATATGAGGACCAAAAAACATATTTAACCTTATCGTAATTATATGCTTTTTCAACAACTCCTCGATTTCATTATTATTTTTGTTTACGAAGGATATCCACTGCTTATTGTCACTGGTAAGTTTACAATCCATTATAAGTATTTGGTAAATTTAGATGGAAATTTGATAAAACAGTATTTTCACATATATAAGATAATTAAGTGAATAAAAATGAAATGATAAAATCCATTATAACTATTTAATAAAGTTGGAATAAAAATTAAGAGATGGTATGTATTAAGCAAACAAAATAAATAAAATCAATACAAGTTATTATAAAATAAAATATCATAAAATATTTCCTCTGATCCCTTACATTATTAGGAAAAAAAATACTCAATTTTTACCCAAATCACAAAAGAAAATGTGGATTATTTTTAGATGTATTAATAATTACTTTTTGTAGGTTCATTGACATTTTGGATTGCATACCATTTGAATATGATTCAAATGAACTCAAAGTTAATATTTATTTCTCTATGGTCATAAGAATATATTTAAATTTTTAATTAGAGTTTTAATTTATAGTTAGAACAACTGGTAATAAATATAGCTTTAAAGAGTGGTTGTAAATTAGGAAACTATCTATCAAAGATAATAGAAGCTACTATTATTTTTTGTTTAATTATTATTGAATATCATGATTATTTAATATGCTTAGTTGTTGTGTCAAATTGTAAAATGTTTAAATATTATATTATATATATATATATTATATATATATATAATATTTGTTAAAAAATTAAAAATAGTTGAAATAAATAATATAATTTACTCGATAATTAGTTTGGTTATCATATAGAACATTATAGCTTTGAAAGATTGAGAAGAATAACATGAACGAAGAACACGAGGTAGTTGACTTTAGCGGTAAGTGAATTGTAGTAGTCACTCTGCGCTTACAGCAGATTGAATCATTGTATATCTATCCGTGATTAAAGGTTGTCGTTGTTGTTAAAAAAATAACAACAGAAAAAATCGAAAGGAAAACATTATTTCAAAATTAGAGTGTCACACAAAAACACCACATGTGCCTCTGCGAAACAAGAGTCTTCCAAAGTCAACAGACGATAATTTTGACGAAATGAATATGACAATCACGTGCCATTTTCATCATAGCTGTTTCTGATTAAATGATAAAATAAATTTTAAAAAATTATTATAAAATATTATTTTAACAATTTTTTATATAACTTTTTTACAATTATCCGTTTTAAATATACTTATCAATCAAATAATATCTTATGAAAAAAATCGTTAAAAAAATAGTTGTATCTAAAATTATAATCGAACTTCCAAACTCATGACCATAGATTTAGGCCTGTGTAGCTTCGTTCAAACTTCCAAAATTAGGACAAAAAACTATAAAATTTAATATTTAAATATATAACAGATACCATATTTGCAATTATGAGGATGCAAACATTGGATAGCTGCATGAACGAAGAGACAATATTGAACACGATAGATGATTGACCCACTTTTGCATGAAGTATTGTCAAAATAATGAGATGAGAAAGCACGTTTGAAAGAGAAAAGTGATAACTATGAGTAATAATTAAATTGTATGAAAAATCTTTAAATGAATATGACACTGTAGCAAGATGAACCAGCCACGTACCCTCCCTGTTTATTAATGCTACCTATTTGTACAAAACTTACCTTCACTAAAAAATAATATATTTAATGTCGACTAATGTTTCTAAACCTATATGGGTAATTCAAATTATAAATATACTAAAGAAAGATTTAGATTCAAATATATTTCCGTTTAATGAATTATACAATCTATTATATAAGGTTTAGTCCATATTTTGGTCTCTCTTTTTAGGTGTTTGGTTCAAAATCATTTCACTTTTGAAAAAAGTTCTATAAGATCTCATATTTCATTAAAAACTGTTCATTATGGTCCTTTTCGTAGACGGCGTTAAAATCTTAACGACACAGTAGCTAGCATGACAAAACCTGTCTAAGGTGTTTATTTGGATGTTTACGTGGCTCTGTCAAGTTATTTTAATATGTATATATTTAAGAAAAAAATTAAAATGACGAAAAATAGTTTAAGTGTGGGTTAAAGTAAAAAACCCTTATCTGATTAAGCCATTTATGGGTTTTTCGTTGTTGTAAAACTGATGACTGTTGTTGATTCTACTGCTGATGTTCTTGTTGTGTTATTTGGGAGTTGGGGTTTAATTTGATTTTGTGTTAAATTTAGGTATTTTCTTCGATTGACGATGATCTTGTGAATTTCTGGGTATTTGGGGGTTAGGGTTATGGTTTAAGAATTCTATTGCGATTTTTGGGTTTAACAATTTGGTGAAATTGATCTTGTAATCACTGTGGCGTGGTGATTCATTGAAGGTCAAATTTGAAGAGCGTACGTACATGAGGTAAGCGTTGCTAACTCTAGCCTACTTACTCGATGTTCTTATTGTTGGATTTGGGGGTTAGGGTTTGAGGTAGAAATAGAGGGTGAAGTGGAGGTGGAAAGTGATGGTGGAGTGGAGGTGGACAAAGATGATGAACTGGAGGTGGAAACTAATGGTGGAGAGGAGGTAGATGGTGGAGTAGAGGTGGACAAAGATGGTGGACTGGAGGTGGAAACTAATGGTGGAAAGTAAGTCAGATACCTATCATGTGTTTTTCGCTGATATCTATTTGGGACCAAAGTACACAGTTTTAAATTGAAAAGGGGACCACATTGCACATTTTTTGACTAAAGGGGAAACTAAATTTAACATTACATATAAACACTTGAACGTTAACATTGAGCTTCACCTTCACATTATTTTTGCGTTTCTGGGTTCTGCAATTTGCAGGCTGGTGCCCATGGATGCTACTTGCGAACCAGGGTTTCTGCGATTTGGGTAGTGATTATGTATGTTTATGGTTTATTGTAGGTGTGAATTGGGTTTCTAGGTGTTGCGATTGTGATTTTCTTGCTCATATTTGAGTTGGAATTTCTGGTTTGCAGGTTAGGGATTTCGATTCAGTTCTTGCTTAATGGTGGTTAGGGGCAACGCATGGTGGAGATTTTGCCCTAATTATTGGCGACACGATTTAGGGTTTCATGGTGGTTAGGGTTTGATTTATGGGTTTTTTGTTGTTTTTCTCTGCTTTGAATCGTAGGTTTGTGTTGATGATGGTGACGACGAAATGGTGGCCTCAGGGTTCGATGGCGACACATTTCGTTTTGCAGTAATGGTAACAACACTGATTAGAACACCACTTTCACCACAATGTTGAACTCAGAAATGGCGAAATCGCTCTTAGATAAGGGTAATTTTCTTTAACCCAGACTTAAACCTACCACCTACCTTACGTCATTTTATTTTATTTTTAAATATTTACATAGTACAACCTCTTCACAGTGCCACGTAGCTTCCAATTTAACAACTCATCAACGTTTGGCCACGCTAGCATCTGCACCGTTATTATTTTAATGTCGTCTTCCAAAAGGACAATATTGAACAATTTTTAATGAAATATAGGACCTTAGTGCACTTTTTTCAAAGGTGGAACTATTTTGAACCAAACTACCATAAGAAGGGACCAAATGATGTATTAAACCATTATACAATTAACTAATAAAAAAAATAAACTTTAAATCAGCATCAATGAATCATATTAAATAATTTACAAGAGATAAAAGTTCAATAAATAATTAAATCATAATAACTTATATACGAACTTTTTTTTTGGTAAAATCACGTTGGAATAAATATACACAAAATATTTTCTAAAGGCAAGTTCAAAACCACATAATAATAAAAAAATGCAACTGATCTACTTGGATTTAAATAATAATAGTAATATTAAAAAAAAAAAAAACTCATTCTAATTTGTACTTGGACTTGTGTGCGTGTTTTGGTTGGGTCCACTCAAATAGCCCACTTATAACTGGGCTTACTTATCAAAATGGAACAATTATTCTTGAAAGGGCAAACTCGATAATATTTAAGGTTTACGCATAAATTGTCACAGAACCTTTAATGATGTAAATTATAGCTCAGACAAACTATTTGAAAATTATTTTAATTCTAATGTTAAGAAAAGTAGTATTTTTATGGCTATAAAAATTTATTTTTATTAATAAAATAACAAAATAACTTTTTAAAAATAATTGAATATAAATAAATAAAATGTAATGAATAAATTAACAAAAAGTAGTGGTACATGTCCTTTGAGTGAGGAAAACTATAGAATTTTTTTTCCGGACCAAAATGGAAGAGAGCTCACCGTAAGGAATTCCGTTTCCATCTATTTTTCTTTTCTTATTTAATCCATTTTTATATTCACTTTTACAAAAAGGTGAGTTTTTCAAAAATTAGTTTTTAGAATGTGTGTTTGAAAAAGCGTAATCCATGTGCTAATTACATTGTGAAAACTAATTTTTATGGCTAAAATCACATAAAATAAACTAGAAAAATAAAAAGGTTTTTTGCTTTATTTTTTTACACTTTTTTGAAGTATAAAATATTTTTATTGGTGATATTGTTTCCACCACTAGCCATATGAAATACTTGTTAGAAAATAGTTTTTTCCACTTTATTGAAGTAGATAGAACTAAATATGAATTTTTGTTAAATTTTTTGGGTTAAGTATAAGTTAGTATGTTATAAAATATAATATCTATAAATCTATTAATTTAACATTTAAGGTCATAACGATGTGAATTTTATGAGTTGGACTTAAATCTCATGAGTATTTTTTTTTTAAGGATAATGATATTTAGACAACATTTTTTTGACAATATTTGAACATTGATTATGTGTCAATCTTTGATTGGTAAGAGATTACTCCACAATCAATAATAATAATCATAAACATTATTGTGGAGTAATTTTTTACCAATCATAGATTGACACATAATCAATGTTCAAATGTTGTCAAAAAAAATATTGTCTAAATATCATTATCTTTTTTTTTAATTAATCTTTTCGAAAAATCATTAATGATATTAAAATATAACCATAAAAAAAAACTATGTGTGCCACAAAAGATTTTTTTAAGGTTTTGTTCACTTAATGGATTTGAAAGAGAGTAATTGAGTAGATTTGAGAGGATTTGAAAATAATTTTTTGTTGTTGTTTATTTGAGTTAATTTGGAAGTAAACGAAAATGAATTTGGAAGTAAAGTTTGTGAGAATTAGTGTAGGATTTAATTTATATAACAGATTAAAAAAAATTTCTTTCAAATTCATTCTCACTTATATCCAAATCTATTCAAATAAACAATAAAAAAATTTATCTTCAAATCCTTTCTTCTAAATCTATTAAAGGGAACAAGAACTAAAAGAGCATTAATTATACACCAGAAATTGTTCTTTCAGACTTAGATATTAAACAAAGTTAATTTCTCTTATTATTTAAAATTTGGTTACTCAATACAACTATTCTTTATAGCTGTTCCACATTGTTTCTTAGGTCTTCCGAGACAAGTTGAAGAATAAAAGAAGAATAAAAACTGAACTTGAGACCCGAAACTAAATATATATTTCTAATTACTACTATACTTTACCAAGTTATACCTTTTTCCTTTTTCCTTTCCACTAAAGTAAAAAATAAATAAATAATAATACTCAAATTTCATTTTAAGTTTTTTTACCACTCAAAATATTACTATAAATTTTTTTCAACTTAAACTTAACTATGATCCTATAAGAACAGAATCTAAAACTACCTCGTACACATTTCACACACATCTTAATTATGTAACTAAATAATTTAGGTTTTAAGCGTAATTCAAATTTGTTTATCAAGTTTCAAATTATTTTACAAATATACCACTTAGAAAAACCAAGTCTCACATAGAGTCATTTTCATGTAAGACCGTTAAAAAAAATCCACAACAAGCAAATTATTTACTTATATTTATTTAGTAACATGTTATAATTATTTACAGTTTAATGTGTTTATTGCAAAAAAAGTATATAAGCCCACCTAAGTTTTATTTTATAGTATTTTTGATAAATAGTCACTCTCATACTTTCTCATAAACACATATCTACTTGACTATATTATAAATTTTAAATGAAATATTACAAAAGCCTACATATCTTTCGATAAAAATCACGCCAAACTTTGTTTTTTTTATAAGTTGTTACTTTGTTTTTTGAATGGTTTCCCGCTTGTGTGTAATCTTTGCCCTTTCTCCACAGGCTAAGGAAAGTGGTCTATAGATAGAACTTCGTTTTTTAAAACACTTCTCACATTATCTCATTCTCTTCATTTTTCTCATTTATTTTTCATAATACTTCAATTATTATTTTTTTTTTAGAATTACTTCTTAATGGTAATATCAAGTTGCTAAACTCGAAAATTTATTATGAGAATCCAATAAACTTGTAAAAGTTTACTTTGAATGAAAAAAAATATAAATAACATCATAATTCAAATAAAATAACAAAATTATATAAATTTAAATGCATAACGTGATAAGCTTTTTTGCAACATAACAAATAAAATGTGCAAGAGTTTAAAATACTGTGACACTAGTGTAGTGTGCAACATTTTATTTTTAAAAAAATAAAATGAATTATGCAGTTAGAATGGTGTAGTGACATAAAATTATTAAAAAACATGTTACTGTAAAACATAAATTATTAAAAATATATGCTGCAGTGATGTAAAGTTTACTCATTAAAATGTTTGCTCTTAAAACATAAAATCAAGTTAACCATTAATAGTTTACACTTATGCAACGAGATTGACAATGTCGACAACGAAATTGACGGCAAGATCGACAGCAAGATCGATGGCAAGATCAATGAACCGTGCAAATGGTGGGAATGAAGGCGAGATTGAACGACGAGAATGAAGGCGGCGTGATAGAAGGCAAGATCGACAATGCAACGAACGACGATATCGAACATCAAGATGGACAGTGTAATGGAGGGCGAACCTGATGAACAAGGATGCGACACAGGACGAGTTCGAACACAAGATCGAAGGTGAGATCGTGAAAACGAAAATAAACAATGAGCAAAGATGAACAATGAAAACAAAGATCCCAAACTCACAGACTCGAAACCAAACTCACGATTTCAAACGAGTTTAATGAGTTTGCAACCGATTCTACGGAACTTACACTAAAAGTGACGAGTTAACTCGAAAACACTATGAAAACTCGACTAAATTAACTTGTTATATCTTACGAACTTGTATAACATATTTTAGAAAAGATAATAAATTTATATATTTTGAAAAATCTTTCTTAGTAGATTTTATTATTTTTCTCAGCATTCTATAACAAATTCCACAATGATCTAACTTCTTATCAGAACCATCATCTTATAAGATAACGCTCAATATCCAGGTAAGATTAATGTATAAGTTCAAAAACCAAATTCTTACACTTTTTTCTTTTCCTGTTTTGGACTTCTTTTAAATAGGATTGCTACTGCCATTATTAAAAAAAAAAAAAAAAAAACCAACAATTTACTTGTGAATATATAAAAAAATGGTCAGGTCCAACAGATTATATAAATGTCTATGCCACAATAGCCCACAGTTTTGTTTATGTTTAAGTGGGCTTATCATGTAATATCTAACAGAAGAGTGTTTACTCTCCTATTTTGATCCACCCACATTTGGTTTTTGACAAAGGGATTCAAATGGGTTGGTTTACAAAACTTGTCAGTTAATAGATGTGAAAAAAAAATATTATCTTTTAATAAAATAAAAATATTTATTAAAAGAGATGAGAATAAATAATATGTTCAAAAATGCACAAAGATTATTTTTATAGAATAAAAATATACTCTTTTTAATAATAATCAAAATCAAAACTTAATAATTTTACTGGTATACAACATATTCAACGTAAATAAAATTTTAATGTTTCATTTTGAAAAATTTTAATGGCCCATGCTTCCAGGGTAATGTACTTGTTAATGTGAAAATAAATATAGAAAATAAAGGGAAAAAGTGAAATGAAGTAAAAAATGTATATATAATTGAATAATGACATCACTTATTTATTATTTAAACGGGATTCCGAGGAATGTGTTTTTTTTGCACCAGTGGATACTTAAATTTAAGAATAAGATGTTTTTAAATAATTTTTTTACTAATTAAACTTAAATTTAACAATAAGATGTTTTTAAATGATTTTTTACTAATTAAACTTAAAATTGGCAAAGGTGTAGGTCCTACTTTTTTATTTTACAGTGGATATAAATTCAAGATAATATTTGTTTGGTTTAATTATTCTCCAAGTCCTTATTTTTGCGTAAAATTTCAATTTAGTCCTTCTTTTTTTCGTTTTTTTAATTGGGTTCTAATTTTTTAAAAATTGCATCAATCAGCTCCTTTCCGTTAAATTGGGAGTAACGGTATTAAGTCTGTTTGTGACATGGCACAGTGTATGGAGTTCATTAAATGACGTGGCAGAGTGAAATTTTTTAACGAATTATAATAATTACAATTTTTAAGGAAAAATAAACACAAAATGAAATAATACTAAAATGAATGTCATAAACCAAAATTGCAGTCGGGAATGTTCTATTTTCGAATTAATTTGGGGGTTCGTCCAAAATTGCTGTCGGGATTGGGAGAGTGCATCTAGGGTTCGTCCAAAAACTCAAACCATTTCTGAAATTGGGGAATCAATTTGGGGGTTTAGGGTTAAATAGAAGTTGACGTTGATAGAGAGCGTGAAGTTGTCGTCGTCGTGGGAGTTGTGGGACCTTCTTCTGCTTCAATCTCGAGTGGCCAGGTCAGTAAAAGAAGTTGGCTTTGTTGTTCTTTTTGTGATTTTGGGTGGTGTGGTGGTCTCGTCGTTGTATTTTGTTTCATTTTTGAAAGCTTTTTTGTGGTCCCCCCATGTTTAAAGTTATTTTTGTATTGTGTGAGTGCGTTTTGTTTATGCTTTCTTTCTGTGTGAGTGCGTTTTAATACATGTTTTGTCGTCATGTGATTACATTATAGGTGTATAAATACTTATATATAGTGTTTTTCCGTCATGGACGAGGAATTTGAGGTTGTGTTTCACCATGGAGGGAAATTAGTTAATGATGTGAAGCTTAAGTATGGAGGGGGGAGACATCAAGGTTTACGTTTGACCCAGATGTTTGGAGTTATTTCGTGATTGTCAGTGTAGTCAAATCTTTGGGATACCACGACTTTAAAGAACTCTGGTACTCTGTAGGAGGGGCTTCAGTGTTGGATGATAAGTTAGAGTGTTTGTGTGATGACACTGTTGCCATGCATGTCGTTAATTTGGCTAGGCTGAATGGTGAAGCGCATGTGTTTGTGATACACCTTGTTTCTGAAGCCGAAGTCATACATATGGTGATGGGTGTTGATGATGATGAAGAACAAGTGGAAGTTGAGACTGTTATGGAGGAAGAGGTCCATGGTGTTGAAGAAGTTGGTGGTGTGTTGGAAGAGCTGGGTGGTTTCGAAGAAGAGATGGCTGAACAAGTAGAAGTTGAGACTGTCATGGAGGAAGAGAGTCATAGAGTTGAACAAGCAGAAACTAGAGTTGATGGAGAAGTGGAAGTTGAGAAAGTTGGTGGTCATGGTGAAGATGAAGGTGCAGAACAGAATGAAGTTGAACCAGATGTGGAAATTGGAAGTTGGAATTCCTCTTTTGAGAGTGGTAGTGGTGATGGAAATACTGACTGGATGGAGGGCCTTGTTGATGTGAATGTTGGTTGTGATATGGATGATGATATACATGCAGATTTGGAGGGAAATGTGGAAGTAGAAGTCGAAAGTTTGTCAATTGAGTGTAGTGTACCATATTGTAGTGATTCTGACAACATTTCTAATGTTAATGTGGAGGGTGGGAATAATAGAGGTTTGTCAGATGTTGAGTGGGAATCTGAAGAACTAATTAGTGGAGCAGAAAGTGATGAAGACCATACAGATGTAGAGGGTTATGGGCGTTTTCCAACATTTGTTATGCCAAAAAATATGAAAGACTTTAAGTGGGAAGTTGGGACATATTTTGCTGAGAAGCAAGACATTTTGGATGCCATAAAAAGTTATGCGTTAGATAATGGAAGAAATATTAAGTTTGTTAAGAATGATAAACAAAGAATGAGGTTCAAGTGTGTGGGTGCAAAAGGTCAATGCCCATGGAGGTTATATTGTGGTTATATGAAGGCAGTAAAAACTTGGCAATTGAGAACTATGGTGGACAACCATACTTGCAGCAGGGAGTTCAACCTTAAATTAATTGACTCCAAGTGGTTGAGCAACAAGATACACAAAACTATTAGAGAAAATCCAAGAGTTAAGGGTGTGGATATAAGGGAAAAGATTCAAAGAAAATGGAACATTGGTATTTCAAGGTGTATGGCCTATAGGGCCAAAAACATAGCAACAAAGCAAATTGATGGCTCTTTCAAAGAACAGTACAAAAGGTTGTATGATTATGCCCATGAGTTGCTGGACAAAAACACAGGGTCAATAGTGAAGGTACACGTTGAGGATGTGGGGGGTGAAGTCATTTTTAAGAGATTCTATGTATGTTTAAAGGCCTGCAAAGAGAGTTTTTTGTCATGCAGGCCAATTATTGGTTTAGATGGAGCATTTTTGAAAGGTAAGTATGGTGGGGAGTTGTTAACAGCTGTGGGCCGAGATGGAAATGAGCAGATGTTGCCAATTGCATACTGTGTAGTTGAAGTTGAGAACAAGGAATCATGGAGGTGGTTCTTGGAACTATTGATAGATGACCTTGGAGGGGCTGAAATTTGTTTTTCATTTACCTTCATATCAGACCAGCAAAAGGTAATAGTTATCATTAATTTTGACATTGAGATTTTAACTTTACGGTTTTAACTATTGTTTGGCTTTATTAATGACATGTATATTGTTTTGCAAGGTCTACTTCATGCAATAGATGAATTGCTTCCTAGAGTTGACCAAAGGTTTTGTGTGAGGCATATGTATGCCAATTTCAGGAAGAAATATCCTGGGAAAAACCTCAAGCGTTTGATGTGGAGGACAGCCACAGCCACACACCCACAAACCTGGGAGATGGAAATGAGAAACATTAGAGCACTGAATGAAGATGCTTATAAGCATATTTGATTGTCATCCCTCTAAGGTTAGTAAGAAAAATGGTAATTTTTGCACTGCAAATGCTAAATTATTAAAATCAGGTTATTCACTCAATCTTCAATTTACCTTATGTTGTAGGTATTGGTCAAGATCAAGGTTCACTAAAAGAGCTAAATGTGACACCTTAGTAAACAATATGAGTGAGGGCTTCAACAGTGTCCTCCTTTCTACCAGGAGTAAACCTATAATCACTTTGTTGGAGGAGATAAGAGTTTAGCTCATGCAAAGATGGGCCAAGAAGAGGTCAAGCATATCATCATTCACTGGACCCATTTGTCCCAAGATCCTATCCAGATTTAGAAAGGAATCTCAATTAACAAAAAATTGGATTCCAAGGTACAATTCCATTAGAAAGCATATCCAAATTTATTTTGTTATCTTAATTTACTATTTTGGTTCATAATTATTATTCTCTTGTACACAGTTGGTCAAGCAATAAACTATTTGAAGTTCGTCACATGTCTAACAATGGAGAAAAGTTCGTAGTGAACATAGATGACTCCTCTTGCACATGCAGAACTTGGATGCTGACTGGAATCCCCTGCTGTCATTCATTGGCTACAATGAAGTTCCTCAACATTGATGGAGAACAATATATTGACTCTTGCTACATGAAGTCCACATATTTGGAGACATATTCTTCTATTATATATCCCATAAATGGAGCGAATATGTGGAACATTACTCCATATCCTGATGTGTCTCCTCCACACAAAAGAATATTGCCTGGAAGACCAAAGAGAAAACGCAGACTAGAGCAGTGGGAAATGAGGAAGGATGAATCAAGAATGACAAAATCTGGCTTGCGGAAACGATGTGGCATATGTAGACAAGAAGGCCATAACAGAAGTCGTTGCCCATTAGCAACCCAACCACCAACTATGCCTAGCACATCAGCAACTCATCAAGGAAATGTGCCTAGTACCCAACTAACTCCATCCACTCAACATTATGAAATAGCACATAGTCTCAGCCTCAACCCTAGTACACAGTAGGAAGTCCCTTTTGTAATATTTTTAGTTCAATCAAAACATTATGTAATATTTTGAGCTACTGCTGTTGAATTACTGGTTTATTGTTATTTTGGTTTGTATGGAAAATACTGGATTCAGTTGGAGTGAATTGAATGAAATTATAGCTACTGGTTTGTATGGAAAATATTGGATTTAGTGGGATGGATTGAATTGAATGAAATTTTAGCTACTGGTGCATATGGAAAATACTGGATTAGATATGGTCTTCAATTACAAATGACCAAAATCTTAGATGCATCTTACAGGGACATATAATTCTTAGTCTTGAATATTTGTCGTGAAAATTTGGACATATCTTTCTTTGTCATTTGACACGATGTAGTCTATATATACTTTGTAGTATTCATTCAAGTTTCTCAAGTTTGTAGTATTCATTCAAGTTTCTCAAGTTTGTTGGACATATAACTGCTTTATATGTTAAACTTTTGCTTTCAAATCCAATTAAATGAAACAACAACAAATTGCATTGCTTTATATGTTAAACTTTTGCTTTCAAATCCAATTAAATGAAACAGCAACAACTATGTGGAAGATAGAGTAATCAGTCTATGGCTATCTAACATGGGGCTGAAAGGCTATCTGACCACACTTGATCCTCTGTTTTGTCTTCTATTTTTTCGAGCTAACTCCACAGGTTGTGGGAACTTTCACAGCTCAGTTGTTGAACTCTCTGTTTTGCAACTGCATTTAGAAGCAAATTCCACAGGTTGTGAGACTGTTCACAGCTCGATTGTTGAACTCTCTGTTTCATCTTTGTCTTTTGTACATCAATTCATCCCAAGTTGTGATTTTTGACACTTAGATTGCATTGCTTTATATGTTAAACTTTTGCTTTCAAATCCAATTAAATGAAACAGCAACAAATTGCATTGCTTTATATGTTAAACTTTTGCTTTCAAATCCAATTAAATGAAACAGCAACAGATTGCATTGCTTTATATGTTAAACTTTTGCTTTCAAATCCAATTAAATGAAACAGGAACAAATTGCATTGCTTTATATGTTAAACTTTTGCTTTCAAATCTCAATTGGATATTTTTTAACTAAAACATGATAATTTTACATTTGAATTAAAAGGTACAAAGTTTCCTATGAAAACCAGATTGCACAAAATAACAACAACAGATTGCTTCATTTCACATTGGCTACATTGCATCCTATGAAAACCAGTAGCTACATTGCATCTTAACTACAATCAAAGCATTCCTATGAAAACCAGGAGCTAAATTGCATCCTAACTAAAATAAAAACATTCCCATGAAAACCAATACCTACATTGCATCCTAACTACATTCCTATCAACCAAAAAACTCTAACGTACGTACAATAACGTTCACCACACAAACAACACAAACAATCCCTAAGAAGATGTTAAGCCTATTTTCCAATTTCTTCACTGACAAGTCCAAATCAGATATAATCTTCAATAAATCTTCCATTGCTTCTCTCTTCAAGAAAGACTCACACTTGCATTCACACTTTCCTCTCGTTTCCGATTCAACAGCCCCATCATCTGCACACCATGTGAAATAATTGCAACCACCATCTTCACCACCATTCTGTGAGAAGAAAAAACCAATCAGGGCACAAAGAACTCAAAATAAGAACAACTATAAAAACACGATTAAACCTTACCTTGAACTTAGGGCAGCCCCAAAATTACTTGCCTCTGTTCTTAACTGTTTTTGCAGTTCTGACAACACACTTCATTCCACAATAGCCAAACGGACCACCATGCCTACATCCCCCTCGACCACCTCCAACGACGTCTTCCTTCCGCCACCCACTGTAGGACGAAGACGAGCAGGAATGCATCTTCAAGGTGAACTTTCGATTAAACCCCAAAAAGAACCCCAGAAGAACTCACAACAAACTCAGAAGACCCCAAATTCTGAAATGACTTACACTTTGGATGAACCCTAGCAGAAGAAATTTCTTCCACTATCAATCCCTAATTCGAATAATCCAAAACCCAATCCACATTTCTGTTTAACACTATGTTTTTATACAATTAAAAAAATTCAATTATCCACATGGATATAAGCAACTGACAACTGCCTCCACGTCACAAACAAACTTAACACCGTTACCTCCAATTTAACGGAAAGGAGTTGATTGATGCAATTTTTGAAAAATTAGGACCCAATTGAAAAAACGAAAAAAAGAGAGACTAAATTGAGATTTTATGCGAAAATAGGGACTTAATGAATGATTAAACCATTAATGTTAAATATAACATGATATTTGTTTTTAATGCTTAATTTAACACAACATGCATTTTTAATGTCTAGTCAAAGTTTGGTGATCTATGCCAGTTTTTTTTTTACTTTTCTTTATAAAAAATTTACATCCTTTACTTTTACAATAAATGCACTCCCTTCCACTTCTTTATTATATATATTTGTTAGCTTGCAGTTAGATAAAAAAAAAATATTTCTTATTTATTTTTAGTTACTCAAGTGAATATTATTTATATCTATGATTATTAACTCTTGAAAACTATGCTCACTTATAAGTTATTGATTTCAGTTATATTATATTTGATTTTCTTAAATAACCTATTGAATTTGAATAGTTTGAATAACAAAATATAAAACAGAAAAGAGATCTAAGTAAAAGAGTAATTGATAATATTTATGATAAAGACAATTATTCATAAAATTAGTAAACATTTTGGTCTAGTAATGATTGTTTTTAAATTAATTCAACCTATTCATACGTTTAGTTTAGCAGATAATTAATAAACTTAAATAGATTGAGTTGACTCAGACTGAAAAAAAAAAAAACTTAGTGCTATTATATCATACAGTATTTTTAAATAATTGTCTTTGAGATTATATATCCTCTCTCTAGAAGCAGAAGTTCCTTGAAAAAAATTGTTTGTGACCTATATTATTGTCATTCAAAGGTACCAAAATTCAAAGGCTTATATAGAAACATATTATATGAATGAATTAATGGTGAAATGTAGTAATCAAGCAAATAAAAAGAGGTGTTTTATTTATATGAGGAAGGAGAAGAATTTCTTAGTTTGGAAGCATATTTTCTGGCTACCGATGATTTTGACATATCACAACTTACCTACCAAATATGTTATTTTCATGTTCCAATTTTGAAACCCAATGTGTAAATCACAAGGTGATGTTTGTAAAAGTCTTAGACTTACAGAAAGTTTGAACAAGCTGAAACAGTGGCAACTATAGACAGTTAGGTTTCACATTGGACAGAACATACCAACATGGAAAAACATAATCGTTTCAATTTAGACATCTAACGTTATAGCTTTAGCAGATTTTGACACTTCACTGCTCATAATTAACCCTTTATCACTCCCACTCCTAATTTTAGGAAAAAGATTACAATTTGCATGAATATCGTGAATCTGGAAAGAGAAAAAAAAATGGAAATTTTCAGAACCTGTAATTGTAAGAAACGGAAATTGAGTGAAAGCGGAGGGAAGCTATCGGTTAGGATGTTGGATACAAATTATAGGACAAAAACAAACAAGATGAGATAAAAGACAAAAAGTTCCAAACATTTGGTTCCATAAGAAACGGAGTAATTAATTTTATGGAGAAATTTGTTTGTTTATTATTTTTGAGTTGCTTGGAATGTGCTCAAAAGAGTTTTGAAAATAAGGTTGACCAGATATCACGCTAAAGAGTGTTTTGAATTATGTAGAATTAATTGTGTCCGAATTGAAGGTGTTAGAATAATTAAAAAGAAATAAAAAAGAAAAAGAAAGCGGTTTATCCTTAAACCCAAAGAAATGATGAATGATTAAATGATAGGGGCAGCAACCTAAAGCCACCAGCAACCTAAAACCAACCACCATCTCCAACCGACAACCCTCTCTCTTATCTTTTCAATCTTAAAATTAAATCCAAACATATAATAGCGTAAGTGTGTTACCACTTCAACTCACCAACATTCTTTCTTTGACTACTGACAGGGACAAAATGAAGCTCTCGGCGTTGCAGCAGAGTTACCTCACGCGCCGAACCAACAGCTTCAGAGGATCCGCGCAGTTGGATTCGTCAGGCGACGCCGCGGTCAAGTCGCCGGCGGCGATTTTCTGGCTGGTAATCCACGCTCTCTGCTGCCTCATCAGTCTCGTCCTTGGCTTCCGCTTCTCCCGCCTGGTCTTCTTCTTTCTGTTCTCCACCAGCCTCTACACCGCTCCGTTCCGCGGCGGAGCGGATATCGCGGCGCCGTTGAACGTCCCTCCGGCGGCGAACAGGACGGCGGCGGTGAGCACTGCGAGCCGTGTGGTGGTCGGGCGGCACGGGATCCGAATCCGGCCGTGGCCGCACCCGGATCCCGTGGAGGTGATGAAGGCGCACCGCATAATCGAGAGGGTGCAGAGGGAGCAGAGGTCGCTGTTCGGAGTGAAGAACCCTAGGACGGTGATCGCTGTGACGCCGACGTATGTTCGGACGTTCCAGACGCTGCATTTGACTGGTGTGATGCACGCGCTGATGTTGGTGCCGTACGATCTGGTGTGGATCGTGGTGGAGGCCGGCGGAGTCACCAACGAAACCGCTTCTATTATTGCCAAGTCTGGCATCAGAACAATCCACGTTGGTTTTTCTCCACGAATGCCGAATTCGTGGGATGCTAGGCATAAACTCGAGTCTCGGATGCGACTTCATGCTTTGAGGTTAACTTTTGCTACCTCCTTTTACTCGATTAATGTTATTATTGTTATGCTGAGTGTAGGAACTTTATGGAGTACTATTTTTGTTAGTGCGCGAAGCATAATCACAGAATACAGTGAAAATGCATCATGAAGACTTACTTGCGTTCGATTGATTTTGAACAGAGTTGTGAGAAAAGAGAAGCTGGACGGAGTTGTGGTGTTTGCTGATGATAGTAATATGCATAGTATGGAGTTGTTTGATGAAGCACAAAATGTGAAATGGATCGGAGCTGTTTCGGTTGGAATATTGCTTCATTCGGATGATTCTTCATCCATGGTTCAAACGGAGGAGGAAGGTGCGGTTATGCCTGTGCAGGGCCCTGCTTGTAATGCCACGGATAAGTTGGTGGGGTGGCACACCTTCAATTCACTGCGTTATACAGGAAGGACTGCGGTTTATATTGATGATAAGGCACCTGTTCTGCCCACAAAGCTCGAGTGGTCTGGATTTGTGTTGAATTCAAGGTTGGTTTGGAAGGATGTTGATGATAAGCCAGAGTGGGTTAAAGATCTTGATGAATTAGATGGGGCTGATGAAGGAATTGAGAGTCCACTCTCCTTGCTCAAGAGCACGTCTGTGGTGGAGCCGCTTGGAAACTGTGGACGTCAAGTTTTGCTTTGGTGGCTACGGGTTGAAGCCCGCACAGACAGCAAATTTCCTTCTCGGTGAGTCCTCTCCTTGATTTTGAACTTTTCATTTGTGATGATCTTAAGATATCTGGCATTCTTTTTTTATAATTTTCTGCATGATATCTGGCATATTTAGCAATTTTGAATATGTGCGAGATTTAAATGTGTTTGATAGGATGTCAAGCCCAAAGAATTCATACATATTACCAGTTCTGTGCTTAATATATTGCGGTGCATAGAATCATCTTATTTCGAATAGCTGCATTTTGCATTCATATTTGGGCATCGATAGATGTAGAGTGCAGACTTATTTTCTAGGACAATCTTTAATTTTATAGCTTAATTGAACTCTACCGAATTACCAGCTAAGATGATACAGGTATATAAGACTAAGGTAAGCAGAATGTAGCGTAGAAGGTAAGCGGCTGCCAAGTTGGTGCGGAATTTTTATTGACGTTCTATATTATCATATTTGTTAAGATTTTTCATCCTGGTGTGAAAAATATCTCACTGGGTACACACTTCCAATAGTGAGAAACTGAAGGACTCAATGTCATCGGGCACAAAGTTTGCTTCCCTTTAGGCCTTGCTAGTCTTATATAGGGGATCGTCTTTTAGATAGTCTAGACGACTCTCTCCGTAGGTGTTGGCTGTCTTCAGGGGTTACTAAATATAAGCGTTGAAACATGGAAGCATGGTTGAGGGATAGTTTCCGTTACAGGCACCGTGATTGTTTAATTATCTGGACTACGTGTAGAATTGCAGGTTTTCTATCAAGTCATTAGTATCTGAATGAAAGTCATGCAGTTACGTATGCAAGTTACAGTCTTTAGATAGTCTTGGTAGGCGAAAGGCCAAATAACACCAACCTAAGCATGCTGGTTTGTTAGATTGTAATCGTTGGTTAACGTCTGTTAGTCCAATTCCTTCTTGTCAATGACATCCAAGCATCTGTCTGTGAATGCCTCGATTGGGATCTTTGTATCCTTATCAATAAAATATTTTGTTACATTTAAGATCTGTCCAAAGGTTAATAACTGGAAGAAGGAACATTGAGATTTTAGTTCCACGATTAGCGGAATCTTTAAAGATTTCAAGACATCACACGCAAGCAATAACGAGCGTTGTTTAAGGCTGCACCGTATTTTCTTTGTCATCTTTTCTTTATCAAGTCAATTTTCTGGATTCTGAAATTTGTTCTTCCCGGGATTAACCAAAGCTATTCCTCAAATATGTGAAATATCGTTGTATACGAATTTACTCTTTTCACAAACAATTACAGAAACGTCATTCTTGTTTGACCATCGCAGAAAGTACTGTATAAATAATATGACCTGTGTAGTTTTTGTGTAGAAACTAAGAAACATAAACTGAAAATGTATTCCAAAACCTGTTTGACCCTAAAATTTCTACGGAAATCACGGAGTTGTTTATTTGGGCACCTATCATGCAGATTTTTGTGGTTGTAATTTATGATGTGCATGTATTTATGTATCCCTAACTTTATGCAGATGGATAATTGACCCTCCTTTGGACATCACTATTCCATCAAAACGCACTCCATGGCCAGATAGTCCTCCTGAGCTGCCATCTAATGAGAAAGTGTTAATTGGTAGCCAAGAGCAGACAAACAAGCCCTCTACAAGGACCAAAACGCCCAGATCCCGGCGCAGTAGAAGTAAGAGAAAGCATGACAGCAAAGTGATAGGTGTGCAAGTCTCTACACATTCCGAGCAAAACTAAACAGGGATGTTAACCATTGTATTGTACATCAGAGGAATTTACTGCCCAGTAACTGCTGCTGGCCTTCAGCAACAAGAATTTGGATTCATCAATGGAGAAAGCTGCTGCTGCTGCTGCATACGTTGGTGGCATAACTTTTATGGAGGCCCGACCCGCATATGTGCATCCGAGTCTGATTTCACCCATTTTTTATATTCATTTTTATCTCTTTTTTTAATTCGAGTTCGTCGGAATGAAAGTTTGAAAGGTAATGTCCACTTGTTATGCTGCCTTGCTGGAAGCCTGTATTCAATTGTAGGGTTGTATTGGATTGAATATAAGGTGGTGCATTGAATTAAGATTTTAAAACATTATTCTGACAATAGTTTTTTTTTTTTTGGTAAATTTTGAAATACTCCTTACAATTATTTGGACTTATTAACTTTTTAAAAGATTGTTTCATGGTTAAGGTTTGTGTAGTTTACATTTTACTGTATTCATATATTAAGAATGTAAAATTTTTAAAGACTTATTTTTTGTTTTTTGTTCTGAGATTTGAAAGAATTAAGTTTTTAGAAAATATTAAAAATTACAAGATTTTGTGAAAAGTAATTATATAAATTATAAATTTAAGTTAGAAAAACAGTAGACTAACACAATTTTAAATCTTTTAGCAAATTATTGTTTTTAATTTCATTCTTTGTTGTACTAGTTCTTTATGTGCTAGCACTTTTTCTTTCTATTATTATTGGATATTTCAACAGTATATTTGAAATTACGAGTTTTTTTTTTTGTTTGCAAATTTGAAGATGAGGATTAATAATTGATGGAAAAAAAAAATAATGTCTAAAAAAATCTTAAAGGATAGAATGAGTGTGATATTTAATAAAAATATCTAACTAAATGATGAAATTTAATAAAATTCTCAAAAATTTCTCCATTAAAGTTTATATACTTTTTAGTTTCATCATACTTTTTATAACTTGTAAAATATGTAAACATTTCTTTATCTACCTACAAAAACTAATTTTTCTAGTTGAATATCACAATATATGTATTTATGTATAATTCAACAGTCCTCTATACTTTAATAATTTGGCACACAAAAAACTTGCCCCAGGTATAAATATGACAGGTCAAACTTTTTTATCAAAAAACTTGTTATTCCAATATTGTAGTTCATGTCTTAATATATTTAGACAGTAAGAATTATAAAGAATTTCATGAATTTATAGGATTTAAAAGAATTCCATATAATTTTAAATAAATTTAAAATTGAAATAATTAATAAAAAAACTAAAAAAATACAAAGAGATAAAATCATTACAATTTTTGTTTTCAATCTTTGATTGTAATTTTTTGTTCTATTGTACTATCCGTTTATTCGCATTCTCTTCGTCGTGTTCTTTTTTACGTTTGAACGATAGATTTACGCCTATAATTACCACTACTTAATAACATGAGTGAAGGCGACGATTTGGTTAGAAAAATTCATCACAACTGCGTAAAAAAGCGTATACGGTCTTCCACAAAGATGGAATTACATGAAATAGGAGAAAAAAATATATATATATATAAAAAACACGATTTAAGTTATATTATTATAATATTCATACATTCTATTAAAAAGTTGCATAAAATCCATCAAATTCCTTACATGACAAGTCCTAATTAAATATCACCAAATTACATTATCTTCCTTGTTACTAAAAAGAATGGAGATTTTATTTCATAATATACATTTACTTCGACTAATACATGTTAATAAAAAAAATGTTATATAAATATGAGATTGCATATTTTAGAAAGTAAAAAGTATGAGGAGATATTAAGACCTTGTTCACTTGAGTGAATTTGAGGGAGAGTAATTAAGTGAATTTGAAAGTTTTTTTTTTTTTTTTTTGTTTATTTGAGTGAATTTGGAGGTAAATGAAAGTGAATTTGGAAGTAAAATTTGTGACAATTAATGTAGGATTTAATTTATATGACAGATTAAAAAAATTTACTTTCAAATTCACTCTAATTTATTTCCAAATATATTCAAATAAACAAAAAAAAAAATATCTTCAAATCCTCTTAATTATTCTCTTTCAAATTCACTCAAGTGAACAAACAAGCTCTTAGTAATGAATATTTTATTTATGAGTTAGATAAATTAATTTTAGATATAATGCGTCTGAGAGGAAAGGTGATTTAAGATAAAGAAATCTTAAAATTTTCATTTTTAAAATCAACATATTGTTTGAAGAGTTGTTCATCTGTTTGGTACAATGATTTTGGGCCAACTTTAGTGAGGCCCAATAGCTAGGGTCTAAAGAACGTCGTATTGGGTACATATCCTGGGCCATGCTGATATTGGCCCAATGAATTTCAATGATCAGGGTTGACTTTATTCACCGTAAGAACTATCTATACTTTATCCTATTCGAAAATGGCTTACTAAAATTAATTATACAAACAACGTTTATCTGATGATGTTATGCTTTTAGTTTTTGAAGGGTAGAGATGGATGGACCTTGCGTTGGAATGCATGTAATTGTTGGATGCATTGCATAAAGTATGATTACTTGCTTAATTTTAGATTCAACGGTCTTTTTGTAATAAACATGAGATTAAGGAATTTTGGTCACTATGTGATTACGACGAACTAACAGTTTGAATGATCAATCTAAAATGATATTATTTTTAATACTAATCAAATTATGACAAAATTTAATTATTATGAAATAAGTTTTATTTAGGTTAATATTAATCAAAACCCATTATTAAAATTTATAAATACAAATTTACGATAAAAAATACATCATTACATTTAATACGTATTAAATATTAAATAATGTTATTATTATTATTATTATTATTATTATTATTAAATAATGTTAGCGTTTCTATAGTTTATCTGAAGTCAACTAAATTATTATTTGATTTAATTGTTATAAGTGGTTCTATTTATAATTTTCCTTTTACTTTTTTCCTTCAATATCAAATTCAATTCCATTAATTATACCCTGTTGAAGAATTCTATAATAAATATAAATAATATTTGAATGTAAAGTATCAATCAGACTTCACTGCTACTATCATCTACGAGAAAAATTATCACAATCAGGACATAGACGAATTTCGTTATTATATATTTATTTAAAAAGAAAATAAAGTTATTTTATCCTAATCGAGTATACACTTATATCTATCTTTGTATTTGTACATTTTTTTATACTATTTCAAATAAAAAAATAAAGAAATTTGTAAAAGACATTATATTATCAAATATTTAATATTAAAATAAAATGGTGTCTTCAATTTTCTTTCTTCGATATCAAATATTTAAAAACAAATTATAATTTTATACATCTTAAATATGAACTAAAAATTCACGAAATCAAAACCTTTATTAAATTTTTAAAGTCAATAAAAGAAATTTGATGAAATTTTAAAATATTTTTAAAAAATTATAAAAAAGAAAACAAATAATAAAATTTAAAAATACTTTAGATATTTTTTTACTTTCATTCTTCACATTCTAATTAAATATATTTTTACACACTAATAAAAAATTTAATACATCACGTAAATGAAATCATATAAATAATAAATATTAAACTAATAATATTTGAAATTTAACATAAATTTTTTAATCATTTTAACATGGATTAATTCCAAGATTTAAGAAAATAAGGTTGAAAGGAAATAAAATTTAATAAAAACTAAACAATAATAAATAAATATTTTAAATTGAGAATTAAACATTATAATATGAAAAATATAAAATATAAATAAAAAATTAAAAAGTAACAAAAGTATTCAAATATAAGACAAAAATATTTAATTTATATACAATCATTTAAACATAATTACACGTATATTTTAATAGGAGAGAAAATATCTTGAATTAATTGATTTCCTCATAAACCAAATCAATTAGGAAAAATGAAAAAAAGTGTGTGTGTGTCTATGTATATATATATTTAATTGAAAAAATCTATTCATGTTTATACCTAATCACGAGAATTCATTTTCAAAACAAGAAGTTCAAACCATTTTTACGTAAACGATTTTATTTGTTATCAATAATCACGACACAAGCATAACTTAATTATATGTGAGAAAATATAGAGATAAAGTTATATAATTATTATAAAATAAATATAAATAAAAATATATTTATAAGATAAAACTATAAACATTGAATGTTTTAGTCTAGGATCTCTAAGAAATTGAAAAGAAAAAAAAAATGATCATATTTTATAATGAATAAATGTTCTAACTTGTAATTTGTGATCGTAGGCTTCTACCTCCACTCGTGACCATTAGGTATTTTCTTCACTTATAATTCATGCAGAAGATTGTTAGTTTAGCTATTCACTATTTTTTTATTTTTATTTTTATTGAAAAGTCTTTTCCACCTGTAACTTAGACTCATGAAAAGAACAATAACATCTAAATATTAATCATTAGAACAGAAATATAAAAGTTTGAACACACATATTTAAATGTACAAGTTTTGTTTTTTCTGTTTTTTCTTTTTCTGTAAAGGTGATATAAAGGTCAAAAGTTTAGCTACTTTTTTGAAGTTATAAATAGTTTAGCAATTTAATATCTGTATCCTTTCTTCTCATCTACACATACAAAATCAGAAAGCATGGTAATTTCTTTTTAAGTAATGGTATTAGTATACATTTTTACATTGAAGGTTGTATCCTGATACAAATTTTCTTAGTCTAATTGCTAGTTTATTCATCTTCACTTAAGATTCAAGAATTATATATGGAAATACATGGTTAATTTTACTCAGTTTCATTCTTATGACCCAGCTTAGACAACAATCATAGAAAAAAAATATATATGAAGATTGTCAATGTAATAACTTTTCCTCTAATCCAGGATATCTTTATTTATTAATAAATGTCAATTATAGAGAGAATCTAAGTCATTATAATAAGAGTTATAGTCTTCCATCCAACTTTCAAATTAATATAATAATTAAAATAATCCATCAATTAGAAATTAGAGAAATTTTGAAATTACCAACTTTACTCAGCTAACTCTATAATATAATGACCAATTATAAAGAAAAAAAAGAGTAGAATTTTCTTAGTTATTGTCAATAACAAAAACGTTCTTCACTTTTTAAATTATTTAGTGAGTATTGGTAAGAAGCTTCTGTATAAAGGTTTGCAATTATATATTCATAGTTTCGGCTGTAAAGTTATTTAGCTGAATAATTTATAACTTATGATTGCGATATGCTCCATGCCTCATGAACAACGAGAGACATTGCAGATTTTGAATTCTTCCACGTTTTCTCCACTTTTGTGTCTGCCCCACACCCACCTTACTTCTTTCATTAATTGATGGAATTGTTAGGATACAATCAGAGTTCTACAGAATATAAACATGAATTTATATATACATAAATAATTATTTTCATGAATTTATATATACATAAAAGATAACTATTTTAATGAGAAGTTTTTTGAGATGATACAAAAAGTAAATTCATGATTTATTGGTATAGAAAAATATTTTGGATGAATTTCTTATTTGATCATTGGATTTCAATAGTATAAATATCTAAATTGATACAAAAAGAGTTAAAAGGAAATAAATTCCAAAAATTTAATATAAATGATTTATAATAATTGATATTTACTACTAATAATTAAATTAAATAAAGGGAAAGTAAATATACAAGAATTAGCTAATGAAGGCTAATTATTCCAATTTAAAACTAATTATTATAATTGATATCCTCTCGCAAGTTGGACGATCTGGAAGAGAGATGCAACTTGAACAGTAACGAGTCAAATCGAGGATGAAGCAGAGGCTTTGTGTTCTGCTTCAGTTGAGGAACGCCCGATCTGCATCTTTAGACATCGTGTGGAGACGCTCCTTTAAATGTTTGAGGTATAAGACGGTCCTGTCGACGCAGGTTTGATAAGCAGGATTCGGAGTTGGAGGTACAACGGTGGTGGAGATCGTTATCGGAGACGCAGGAAAGGATTCATCTGGATATTTGAAAAGATCATAGCCATCAAAAAGAGCTTCAACTAATTTAAGGGCAGAAGCTTGGTGACATTGCTAAGGATGATGCAAGTGAATGGTTTTGATGGCTTATGAGGGTTGCTTAATAGACGAAGAGTTGTCATTGGCCATGGGAGGCAAAAAGAAAAGGAAAGATCGACGTCCTGTGTTGAACAAGATAAAAAAAAAGAACATCCATGAACAAGTAGAAGATAAAAGACATTAGATGAAAAAGAAACTTGCAAAGACAGAGTATAAAAGGATCAGAAAACCTGCTCTGATACCATATAGAAAAATATTTTGGATGATTTTCTTATTTGATCATTGGATTTCAATAGTGTAAATATACAAATTGATAACCTAATTGAAAAGAATTAAAAGGGAATAAACTCCACCAATTTAATATCAATTATTTATAATAATTGATATTTAACACTAATAATTAAATTAAATAAAGAAAAAGTAAATATATAAGAATTAGTTAATGAAAACTAATTATTCCAATTTAAAACTAATTATTATAATTGATATTAAAACAGACAATATTTTACCATTACATGTGTATGCTTTTCTTCTAGAGAAAAAACCATGCATGAGTAACACAAATGTCATGGAGTTTTTTTAACGACTTTCCAAGCACAAATTTAGTAATGAATTATAAGATCAATGCAATTTACAAGTGCATCTGAAACTATCACAGTTTCTCATTATTCTGAACATGGTCAAGCCACTGTTACGCATGATCTGATGCCATATGCATATTTTAGGGGAAGGGTCATTTTCCAACATAATTTGGCGTGCTACAGATTGAAAGTTGAATGTTTTCAGAAAGGGTTGTAATGAGGCCCAAAGGGGTCCCATATGAGCTGCACAATCTGTTCAAGTCAATTACAACGTTCTATTAAAAATGTCAAGGTCATTTCAGACCGTAATCGTAATTGACTCTTTACCCTTCATCAAACACTATTTCAATTCTGTTTCTTTATGAATTGGCAGCAACATAGAGGCCATTGACAAGAAACAGAACACCGTTCGCTTGAAGAAATGGTGGCTGTATTCAACAAAGAGCTCCTGAGCTGGTATCTCATCACCCTTAAACTCAAAGAAACCTTGGAATCCGGGATTCCATCTTCACCTAATTCAGGGAACCGATCAACAGAGTTTCCACAGAAGGAGCAGCAGCAAGAGGACAAATTTCAGCAGGAACCTACAGAATCATTGCAAGTTGTCATCAGTGAAGATGGTGAAAAATCACGAGAGGAACCAAACTCACCAGGATCTGAATGGGTGGTGATCATCAAGGAGAAACTAGAGCAGGCAGGTCAAGATGATGTGGCAAGTTCATGGTCCAAACTATCAATCTACAAAATCCCCCATTATCTCAGAGATAGTACTGGTGATGATAAAGCTTTTGCTCCGCAGATTGTGTCTATAGGTCCTTACCATCATGGCAAGAAGCGCCTTCGCCCAATGGATCGCCATAAATGGCGTTCCCTTAACCATGTCCTAAAGCGTACCAATCATGACATTAGGATCTACCTCAATTCCATGAAGGAGATAGAAGAAAGAGCTCGCTCCTGTTATGAAGGAGTTATTAGTTTAAGCAGCAGTGAGTTCGTGGAAATGCTTGTCCTTGATGGCTGCTTTGTGCTGGAGCTATTCAGAGGAGCCACAGAAGGGTTCAAGCAACTTGGATATTCCAGGAATGATCCCGTTTTTGCAATGCGTGGATCAATGCATTCCATTCAGAGGGATATGATCATGCTAGAAAACCAGCTTCCACTCTTTGTACTGGACAGACTTCTGGGAATTCAATTGGGAAACCCAGACATGAAAGGACTTGTTACAGCTCTAGCACTCAGATTCTTCGACCCTCTGATGCCGACTGATGAACCAATGACAGAAAGTGACAGAAACAAATTGGAATTATCCCTAGGAAGTGCTATTACCTTTGACCCTTTATCTGATCAAGAAGGTCTTCACTGCTTAGAAGTGTTCAGAAGAAGTCTTCTGCGTGCAGGACCTCAACCGGTGCCTAGAATATGGATCAAACGCAGATCAAATGCTCAAAGAGTGGCTGATAAACGGAGGCAGCAACTGATACACTGTGTCACAGAGCTTAAAGAGGCTGGAATCAAGTTCAAGAAGAGGAAGACTGATCGCTTCTGGGATATCAAATTTAAGGATGGTATTCTGCGAATACCTCGGCTCTTGATCCATGATGGCACCAAGTCTTTGTTCCTCAATCTCATTGCCTTTGAGCAGTGTCATCTTGATTGCAGCAATGACATCACATCCTATATTATCTTCATGGACAACTTGATTAACTCTCCAGAGGATGTGGGATATCTTCATTACCGTGGCATAATTGAACACTGGCTTGGTAGTGATGCTGAAGTTGCAGACCTTTTCAACCGTTTATGCCAAGAGGTTGTTTTTGACATCAATAACAGTTACCTTTCTCCATTGTCTGAGGATGTGAATCGGTATTACAACCATAGATGGAACACCTGGTGTGCAAGCTTGAGACACAATTACTTCAGTAATCCTTGGGCCATTATATCTTTGGTTGCTGCTGTTGTTTTGTTGCTGCTTACTCTTGCACAAACCTACTACAGTATTTATGGATATTACAGACCACCCAGGTAAGTACTCCTGCAGGGTATTTCATTTCCTACAATGAACATACTTTTTAGTGTTGACCCTTATCAAGTCGATTTGATGTGTTTGTTGATTTCAATAATCAAGCCTAGAAAAGATCTTGGAAGGTTGGAATATCATTAATTCATTTATTTTTGCACAGAATGTATTGTCTTGGCTAGATGCCAGAGCTGTAATACAACTTTCTTATGTAATGCAAATGAAAAAAAAAAAAAAAAAAACTCTTAATATTAGGACTGAGTAAATTGGTTTCGAAATGTGATGGAAAATGATATTTTAACACTATTTTTTGACACTATTTTGACACTGCACACGTGTCAAAATGTTATTGGATGATTTCAAATTAAAAAAGTTGAGACAGAAGTATATTTGAAAGAGAAAAACCAAAGTTTATTTTTTTAATTTGAAATCGTCCAGCCACATTTTGACACGTGTACAGTGTCAAAATGGTGTCAAAAAATTGTATTAAAATATCATTTTCCTTTCAGTAATAACCAGAGTAAGGAATTGAAGACCAAAAGTGTGCCGATGCTAAAGCCAAACAAGTTCCACTTCTACCTTCAATGTCGTGGAGATTAAAAATTTGGCATTCATTTTAACAAAAATTATTTTGGGAATGGAGGCCATCGTAATGTCTAGACATGTGAACACTATCAAAATGTTAGCATTTTCGGTCAAATAATTATTAGATGTCTCCATTGCAAATTGAATAATAAAACACATTTATCAATTTTTAAATTAGAATAAGATAAATCTTAATTAAAAACTCGTTTCAAAATCTATAAATATAAAAATAAAATAAAAAAATAAATAATTACATTTATTATAAATTTAAGATTTTACTATTCATTCTTTCGTGGATTTGGAATTTGAATACTAATAACGTATAATAACTTTACCAAAAAAAATATCATGATTGAAATCCCTACTTCATATACCTGAAACACTTATGCATTGCAGGAAAGACATGTTTTCATTTTACTTTTTCAGACATCGCAAAATGTTGATTTTGAAGTACAATCCAGCTAATTATGAATAAAAATGCATTTGAAAGTGTACTATTCAACTTACACAATTGGATAGAATCACAGCCCAGTGTCTGTCGAAGCAATACAAAACGAACCTTAATTAGATAGGGAAAGTGTTACAAAGTAAAGTGCGTAAATATGAATAATAACATTTTTGCTTGCTTCAATATAAATGTAAGCACTTGGTACTAGGTAGTTTCAAAGAAATAACACTTTCGAAGGAAAGGTTTGGACCTACACGGAAGTTCGCCAGTTCAACCTATGCTTTTTAAATTATTTTACTGTGACCACAGGACCTGAGACTTGGTGCGCGGGTTTATATAATTGGTATATTAATAAACAAATGCAGAGTTGAGATTAAAACATTGGAACTCATATTGAACATTGTTTACCTTTATCGGTTGAATATGGAACAATACGTTTTTCAGTTTACAATAGTAGCATAAAATTCTTGTGGTGCAAAGATCAATACTAACAAATTCAGGCGATCACCATCGCTTCTCTGAACAACTATTTTGGTTGAACTACAAATAACTGGTGTTTTCTATGATAATGGCAACGGGGGCTTTATAATGGTGACTTTAAGCTCACTTGGCTTACTCGAACGACGGAGTTACAGATACCATTACATTTTGGGAAAAAAGTATGTTAGCGAGCACTGAGACAGTCAGATACAAAGAAGGGTCATGCCAACGAAAAGAGCATATATATATATATATATATGTGTGTGTGTGTTAAAAGTAATCAGTACATAAAACTGTAGTGGTACATAATATGTTTCTGATGAGAGATACACATCAAGATCAATGGGAAATTTTCCTGAACCAATGGTGTGCCAAGAAATCCTTTGCAAAGGAAAGTAGTCCCACACCATATGACCAAACCGACCAAGTGATTCCATCAAAATAAAAAATTAAAATTGCCATTTGATAAAAGGTCGACCTTGTTCCATTAGATATAATCAAACCATATGAATCATACAACGCGATTCAACTCGGTTACAGAAACACCAATTAAAAAGAGTTATAAAAATATTTTATTACTGATTCATGAACAAGTACTTGGCTTTAAAAAAATATTTGTGGTTGAGGACAATCTGCAGATTGAGGGAGGTTTGAACCATGAGAAAGGCCTTGTGAATAGCAACTTTGACACCTCCAGGGGATATCAGTCTTACAGCCAGAAGTGTGGACAAGCTCATTCATAACATATATATATAAGAAAGATACACACATCACAATAATGCCAAGAAAGCCTGGAGGGAGTAGTAGTATTGCATAAGAACATTTATAGAAAAAAATGAGTTCCTGAAAATCGCATGATTAGAAGAAAAAAAAATACAATGGAAAAAGAGTTAACACCCCATTGCAAATAATGAAGGGGATTCCTTTAGCAAAGGCGTCTTAAATTCTCGTTATTTAACTAGAATTCAGCAATAAGAGTTTAGCATTTGACTACCTATAAAGAAAAAGGATTTCACGAGAAGGGAGATGAAAGAGAGAGCCCCCAACATCTCCCCAAGACTAAAGCATCTACCAGGGAGTAGAAACATTGAAGATGTCCAAACAGTTGCTCAATAGGGAGTTGAACATCCAGATGTCTTACGTCCATGCTAGACCTCAAAGCAATCTTCCACAGCCACCAAATCCTCAGGTTGCTCCAGCTGTTAATTGTAGCAAATACTGTAGATGGTATCAAGCCACATTCGGGATTGTGACTTAATTGTAGCAAATATAGTTCAATTAAACTGAAAATTTCAGTCCGCGATTGGACTTGTGCTCTCTGCTGGTGCTCTCTTTCCATCATAGCGCTAAAAGTAAAATAGACAAAATGCTTAATATTAGCAACAAGGACGCAATCCTGATAACACCGTTAATGAATGAATAACCAATATTTGCTTGCCACAACAATTTTGAACGGGAAGAAATTATACTGAATCTACCTGTTTCCCAAATGAGAATGGAACATATTTATATTTGATCATGTGCGATATCTGTCTCCTCATTGTAAGTGTGAAAAGGACCACCCAGTAGAAAAGGAGTATCGGCCAGAATACTGGAACATCAAAGGCACTAAAGAAAGTCATCACAAATGCAATGCAAAACGCCTTTGTGATCGAGTACCTGCCCATGAGCAAAAAGTTCAGAAGCTTTCAGTAAAAACAACCATCTGCACGTTAAATCCAAACCGTAAATAACAAAACATTAGCTACCCCCACAAATGACAATTACAACAAAAGCACAATACTAATGCTCGTGAATGAAGATTGATCTCCTCGGAAGCGAAACCAATGGACTAATAATTAAACACAGAAATGTAATAAAATTAAACACAAGATTGTTATACCCTCCTACTCCAGCAGGGATAACATGCAAGCCAGTATGGTCATCAGAATGTGGCATTTTCAATATCCATAATTCGCTTGAACGAAAATCTAGACAATTTCTAGTACAGTGATGGACAGATCAAGCATACAAATACTCTAAAACTTGAATTTTAAAAAACAAAACAATATTGAGCATAAATTTGGATAAAATAAATGAAAATTTTCCTCAGCTTTTTTTCATAAGGTCAGTCCCCCAGACCCTCATGTAACTTCCCCATAAGTCCAGGTTAAATTGTTTGTGTTTGTGATAAATGCAGTGCAGGAAGTTTAATTAAATTCCCTTTATTTAATTAATCTGTAAATTCTTAGGCAAGCTGATTAGGAGTCTGAAACGATAATTCGAAATCAAATCTTGGAGTTAGAGCCAAAGACGCTAACAAGATAATATTACAACAGAAGTAGGTGGTGGAGTACAAAACCCTAGGAGGAAGGGAGGATTAGTGGAAGGGAATAGTACCAGAACTTGAACTCCGGGAGGCGGCGAACGAAGGGGCGAAACTCATCGGATCCTCTGGTGGGGAGGGTGGGGCCGTCATGAATCTCGGGATCCACCTGAGGGGAGAGGAAGCCGATGAGGAGGTTGAGGATGTAAATACCGAGGGCGTAGGAGACGATGTAAAAGCCTTGAACCAAGTACACGCGGAGGACGTAGACGGCAGCCACCACCAGACACCCGATCCAGCGGCGGAGGACGTGCGGCGTCGTTTTGTCCAGCATGTGCTGGTACTGCCTCGACACCGAAAATTTCCACCGCGATATTGTGGCTTCCGGGGAGTGATCGTCGGCGACTCCTACGTCCATGGTGGGTTGGGGGTAGTTTTGACTTTTGGATTTGTTTGGCGTAGGAGAAATGTGCAAAGGGTGCGTGCGATGGTGGCAGCAAACAAACCAAAGCAAATGAGATGAGATGGTAGAAACGGCCTAATGGACCCTCTTCCCGGTTCGCTTGTCCTTGCCTCAAGATCTCTCTCCGGTCCACATCTTACTGAACCGGATTAACGGTTTTAACATTACCCAATGCAGAGACTCTATTTTGTAAAACCCATATACACCTTTGACTTTATAGCATAATAATGCTGTATTTTCTAAAGACTTTAACACAGATTTCTTTTTAAGAAATGAGAGGTATTTCTTTTGGCAATGTTTTGCTTCGAAAAAATTTAGACTTCCATTATCACGATTGTGTTATTCATTCTATACAAATTTCATTTTATATTAAAATGTATTTTATTAATAAAAAATATTTATAGGAAATGGACTTTTCTACTAAAGATATAGCTAAAGAGAATGTAGTCGACCAAAAATTATTAAGATACATCGTAAAAATAATAAAAATTAAATATTTCAATGCTATTGATTAAAATATATATAAACATGAAAATTGTTATTTGATAGAAATTATTTTTCAAGTGTATTTCACTTTACGTAATTTTATAATCATTATAAATATCAACAATGAATATTTATATTGTAGTAAATATGTTTAAGTATCCTCTTATTATCATAACATAGAACTTGATTCTTATTGAATATATGTCGATCTACAAGGTCAATATCTATCCGAATCACGCTTATTCGATTAGAATGAAGTCATATAAATTGTATTGTTAGTTACATTAATCTACAAGTTAAATTAAGAGATTCAAAAGTAACCATAATAACTCAAAATTAGCAAGTATGCTTCAAGCTTATTTAGATAATGACATATGAATAATAAGTATAAATAACACATTTTATAAGATTCATTAATTATGTTCATTTATTACCGCATTGATTACATCTTAATGCAATCGGTTAACTCGAGCATTAGAGTATCTTCTGCAAGCACAATCTTTCTTTGGATAAGAGAACAAAAGTACTTTTGAAGACTACAAATAGCCCTGAAGTCAAAGGCTTAGAGCATTTGGAGTGTTTGTTGAAGTTTTTGTAGGATATATCTGGCTATGTGAGAACAATTGGTGCTCACCGTGGGACCAGCTTATATTATGTGAATAAAAATGTTTTTTGTGTCTCCGATGAGTAGGGTGGTTTGAGAGAAAGAAGTAAGGCCCTTGGGTCAATCACCTAGATTGGTTGGCGAGACTAACTAGTACACTCTTAAAGCCAATCCCTCAGATCGACTAATGAATTGAAAAATACACCCTTAGGCCAATCACTTGGACTGACTTGCATGACCGACCGACTTACCCTTAAGGTCGATCCCACAAATCGACTGACAGTACACCCTGAGATCGATCACCCAAACCGATTGGCAAGGTTGATCAATTGCAAAATAAAAGTCATATTAACACTTAGCCAATGATAATCACGAATCAATCAACTAATATTGACTAAGATGTGATTAGGTCATTATTAGACCCGCAAAAGTAAAAGCCCATAACAACTGCTATAAATAAAGGCCTTAGGTGTGGTTTTTCACACACATAAATTACAAAATATTCATTTACTTGGATCTTATTTAACTTAAGCACTTTAACCTCAAAATGTCTTCAGCAAGTATCTTTTGAGTGATGTGGACGATCAATAAGACATAAACTTGAAGACCAGTTTGATCAAGGAACATTCAATGAACTTTTGAGAACCATTACAGTGAAGACTACCCTGCCTTGAAACATTAATTTTAAATTTAATTTCAACCTATTTAACCTTGAATTAAATTATATGCAATTTTAACGCTAAACTCGTATGATTTATTCTTACTAGGGGTATTAATGATGAAAATAATAAAGTTATGAATTTAGGTTTAAGCTTAACCAAATGACTTTTTACATCTAAGAAAAGTTAGTTAAGTTTTGATAATATCTTAAAACAAATTATGTAAATATGAAGATAATGTGTCACGGTATTTAATTTTGTAAAAATTATGTGTTGCTTAAATATATTTAAATTGTTTGGATCTTGATATGACGTGTATTTTGACAATGAAAATTTAATATTTTAATTAATAAAATGTTTGAAATGAAGAAAAAACTCAATTTGAATCACATGGATCCTGTAATATTTTGTAGGATTTATGAATTATGAAAAGTCATTCAACAAACAAAACTTTTCATTGACAAAGTTCATTTAATTAAAAATTAGAGAACTTAATCCTTGAGTAATAAGCTTTCTCTTGACAAAACTGAATTAGTTAAAAAGTTAAGAGTTTTGATCACCAATGAACATATATATATTATCGTAACAACTAAAACTAATTAGGTTTGTAACACCTTTTATTGCACAAATTGCAACATGTACTTAATTTGTTGGGCAAGCCAATTACTATAGGTAAGCATTTGATTAATAAGTTATAGTATCATTAAGCTATAATTGATAATTAATTTATTATCATTTAAATCAAGTTAAAATGTTATAATTGTGATATAACATGTGTCTTGTGAACATGGATATCATTCGGTCTGTGACCCTCAATTGTTTTTCATGTATATAAAATAATATATAAATATATATTTTTTAAATTTAATATATTTGGTTTCCTTAAATATTGTGTAGACGTAGTTTGGTCTCTATGAAATATCTTTTGAAAATACGTGAACATAATTATTTAAAAGGAGAAAATGACATATTAAGATGTTTTAGCTTTATATTAAACTTGAGGTTATAAAGGAGATAATTTTGACTCAATTGATTCATATAGAGAGAAAAATATGTAATTATAGTTGAAAGAGATTCCTATATAAAGTATTCTGCGATATTGAAAAAAAATATATGTATAATACATCATAAAGATTTACCTTATCATACGAGTTAATTGAATTTCTCTTGTATTTACTTTGTTACATGATAATTTGTTTCTAAGTTGTAATATTATAATTGATGACAAAAAAAAGTTAGTTGAATTAAAATTTAAACACTTTTATTTCCAATAAATATTAGTTAATAAATTAAAATTGTATCCATTAAAATACTTGGATGATATCTGATTATTGTCGAATTTAATTATGATTTAAGGTTCATTCATTTATATATATATATATATATATATATATATATATATATATATATATATATATATATATATATATATTAACTGTAATTTTTTCAATCTCTTATATATAGTTAATTATTAATTATGACGATTGTGTTATATAAAAATAAATGATATAAGATATAGGAGTACTCAATAAAAGATATATATAAAAATATTAAATACAATATATTAAATACAATATATTAAATACAATATATATATATATATATATATATATATATATATATATATTAAAATCTTTATGAATGTGGTTATAAATATTGTTTATATTATTTTAATTTTAAGTAATATAAGTGTTAGTAGAATGTTACACGTTATATTATCCTGAGTAAGAATTTCTTTACGATTATTTTTAAACAAATTTTATTATAAGGTCATGAATAATATTATGTACGTAACTTTAGTAATTAAAAGAATACTTGTATTTTATATATTATAAGAAGATAAAAGAATAAGTATGAATGTCCTTTTATATTTGAGTGAATAAAAAGTATCAACATATATGATTGATTAGTTTAACCTTTAAAATTGCAAAGGAAAACAAGATCAAACCCTAATATTAGGTGAATCAATAGTTTCACTGTCTCATTCGTTTCATTTTCATGTGCTAACTATTTTTTTTTTCAAGCACCCAATGAAAATATTTCTAAAAGTTCAAAAGTGTTTTTAAAATCATATCCAACATCAGGCCATAGCTATTTTTTCTTTTCACTTTTTTAACATTAAACTTTATCATACGCGACGTGGAAAGAAATTATTGAATCGATCGAAAAGAAGAAACAAAAATGGACGAGGGTGATTTTAATTCATCATTGTAGTCATTGTAATTTTTAATTATTTATTATGATAAAATAGTGCCACGGTGGATTGTCAAATAAGCAACGGTCCGCAGCTGTTCATTTCCTTTTTGCCCTTGATTTCCGATGTGTAATTGCTCATGATCTCAATCAAACTGCATTGATCCAATTCCCAAACTCGCAAATCGTGTGTTTCTCCTTAACAAAGTCTTTGTTCTCTGCAAAACAGATCGAACAGTGTGCATCAGCATCGACTCACCGTAAGCGATCCACTGCTCCTGCCTTTTCCATTTGTTGAATCTATGAAATGAATGAGTGTCTGCAATATTTACAAATTAATATAATTATTGTTTTCTTCAATCGCAAATCTGCTTAATCTGTATTCCGAAGCCTCCATTTTCAGATCCCTGTGTTTACATTCCCCCGCCGACGTTTTTGCCCTGCTTTGGTTCAATTTATGCTCCCATCCAGTTAATTTATCGGACAACCGCTTAGATTATGAGACTAATTAGCTCGTGTGAAGTAGGTGTTTTTCTTTGGGTATTATCATATTGTAATTTTCCCACCAGCATTGTATGATGGGCGTTAATTTATTTATTGCTTAGTTAGTTTGCTGTTAGCTGGTTAAAGGTAAATTGCTCTTCGCTTAGATTGGTGTTACGCTTTGCAGAACTGCATTTGAGTGACTCATGGAACCAGCTTCTGCTTATTCTACATCTCAACCTACTCCTCCAGTTTCTAGTGCTGAAGAACAACACTCAACCAAAGTGACAGGACAGATCAACAACGCACATGATTCACCATCAACTTTACCTGCTTCTGGCATGTCATTATGGACAAAGCATCTGAAATTTCCAGGCCTTGGCCTTGGACAAGCACAACAGGATTCGCAGACCGATAACACAGGCATATCAGCTTTTGCTCGCCTGACTGGTGGGCTTGGATTGCGAACGCAGTCAAAAGAAACTGCTGCTCCAGTCAATTCGGGACCTGATCAATCTAATTTAATTGAATCCTTCGCCAAAGGGTTGATGGACTCTTCCAAGAGTGCGGTAAAAGCTGTCCAGGTCAAAGCACGCCATATCGTCTCTCAGAATAAACGTAGATACCAGGTTCGTTGACAACGAAATTTCGCAACTAGTCTGGTTTTACCTCTATGACGTGCATTACATGGATTAAATCATATGATTGATTCATGTTATTGTGTCCAAATCTGCTGGTTGAGTCACTTGCATTTGTGTTAACACATGTTCAATACATGCATATGCAGGATTTGTTTTTTCAAATTGTGGATATAAAAACTGGAGCCTTATGTTTACATATTTTTCTGTTGATATAGTTTTGCATCAGGATTATGTAATTATTTATCTGCATTGGCAGCAACTTCCGTTCAAAATTTGTTATAAAAATAGGCACACCACCTGAATGATACTATTAATGTTGCAGCTGAGTGTGTTGTTATAATTGACATGCAAAAGACGCGCCGATTTGGAAGACACATCAATAATGCATCTCAAAACAGAACTCACTAGAGAAGATCTCATTAGATGATTCTAACAAATTACACATGCCTCAGTAGACGCTATAAGACTAGTCATCTACTCATATGTACTAATGCATATAATCACATAATCACCTAAGACATGTTAGTGAGTGTTCATCACTCAAGTTATAGTGAGATGCAAGAGGTGTGGACACAGGTTTCAAGTTTGTTATTCTAAACTTATCAAGAATTTTTCCGAGATTGGTCTCCTGAGACACATATAGATGCTTCAACTCACGTTGTCTAATGATCCCATTCCCCAAATCTTTCATTTTAGCTCCAAAATCTTTCATTTCAAACTCGCTATTCATCCTAATTTTAACCTTTTGCACCTCATGTTTACTATTGCTTGCCATCAAAGTATCATCTACATCTAACAACAATATAACGATTAGACCTTTTTATGGAAATTTGTTGTCAAGTATCGTATTTGCTATGTTCAAAATCAATTATTGCAATCAATTCAGACTATGTAAGGATCTATTTAACTTACAAATATAATCCTCCTTGCATCCTACATCAAATCCTTCTGGTTGCTTCATATAGATGGTCTCTTCTAAGTCTCCATACAAGAAAGCAGTCTTAATGTCCATGTGTTCCAGCTGAAGGTTAAACTCAACAACTATGGCTAATAACATCTGAATGGATCTGTGTTTTACTACAAGAGAAAACACATCATTGTAGTTGATTCCTTCACTCTAAGTAAAGCCCCTAGCCACCAATCTCCTCTTGAATTTTTGTTGACTAGTTTTTGGATTTCCATCTTTGTGTTTGAAGATCCATTTACAACTGACCAACCTAGAACCCATAAGTTTATGAACAAGTCCAGGTATTGTTTAGATGAAGTGACTTCATCTCCTCAGTCATGTTGTCTAGTCATTGAGTCTTCTCCTTACTTGCTAGTGGAGAGGTCACACTAGACGGTTCACCATCTAACACCTCACTAGTAATCACTTAGGAGTATGCAATTAACTTTGCATAACCATACCTCTCTGGAGCTATTACCGATCTCCTCATTTTATCTTTGGCAAGCAAGTAATCATCAACTTGTCTGTTTTCAAAAGACATTTGTCATCTATCGTCCAATGCATTGTCTTGTAGAAAATTAGACACTCATCTTGTGCCATAATCCACCTCAATGTTATCCCTATCACCATCATGGCTACTTCTAGGCTTACATTTTGAGACTTTTGGCTTGTAAGCCATTCCAATCTCATATCGACTAGTGATAGTGAGTGTAAATCTCACCTTACAAGCCGATTTTGTAGAGTTGAGTTAGGTTTAAAGTCCACTTCTTAACAAAGCCTATGTCTTGGTTATTGATACACTTCCTGAATCTTGACTCAAGACGTCATAGACAGTGTGCTTTTACACCTTCTCGATAAACTAGGAACATGCACTTGACGACAAGTGCATCCAATTTTCCTTGCCTCATGTGAGCATAGGCAACATAACTAAAAATTCTCAAGTGATCAAGGTTAGGGGAGTATCCCGATCAAATTTCCTTAGGAGTCTTCATCTCCAGCGCTATTATAGGACATCTTCCAATTTTTGAAATTCGCAAAGGCTTCCTCCTTGGTCTTCTGAGGATAAATCCATAACTTCCTTGAGTAGTCATCTATTATGGACAAGAAATATTTAGCTCCAGAGTGTGATGGAGTTGAAGATGGTCTCCATTGGTCAACATGGACAGACATAACCCAAAGTTTCCTTAGTCATTTGCTTCCGTACGTTAATATGAATTCTACAAGCTTTTCTCCGACATTGCTCACAAAATCTCAACTACTAGATTTTGTCAGTGCCAAATAAACCTTCTTTCTTCAGTTCCACTAAGCCTTTCTCGCCTTCTAATACCCAAAAATGTTCCTTATCAGTATGAATTCCATCAAGTTAAGTATGCTAGATTTTTATCTGCCATCCCTGCATGTTGCTGTTTATCAATCAAATAATTCACGCAATGTGCCAAAACTTCAAGCATGCTCTACTTTTCGGTGCACATATGTAAAAGAAACAAGTTGTATAAAACATTTTATAGGAGATTTTGATATTCGCTACAAATTTTCTCAAATGTATTTTCCATAGGTTTATTGCCTCCTATTAAAAGATTTGCTTTGTCTTCTAACATTCTTAATAACACAAATGTTGATTTTCCCACTATTTATAAAGCATCATGAGGGAATTGGTCAGTATCTTGACTTTATTTATTAAAGAATCAAATTGGTTGTGACTTCTTAGGCAATGTATCATATTGTGTATATGATACCTCTCTGATACAAGTTTACATTTTTCTACCATATTTAATGAATTTTGGAAAGAAACAATTGTTTTTCTCTTAAGAAATGAGTTAACTTCCATGTTGCTTTCATTTTGTTGTACTTTAATATTTCAGCTCTAATTCTTTGAAACAGGAAGATGGATTTGATTTGGATATGACATACATCACTGAAAATATAATTGCTATGGGATTTCCGGGTGGTGATATTAGCTCTGGAATTGTTGGATACATTGAGGTATACTTGTTGACAGTCAGTCCTTGTTTCTCATGTTCAAGCCAAGCTCAGTTATCATTCAATTTTGTTTTAAGGGGTAGCTGTGTTTCAGGGGTTCTATCGCAATCACATGGAAGAAGTGATCAAATTTTTTGAAACACATCATAAGGTAACATATTATCTACATGGGTTCGTATAATCTGCTCATCTATTCGCACTCAGAATTTGGCAGAGCATTGAAATCTAATAGCTGGCATGATACTTGAGTCACACATTGGAAGTATTGGATTCTTGTATGGGGTTTATAAGACTTTCGTCCTCTAATTGCAGTGGCTAATTTGTGTTACAGATCTCCTACGTTTCATATAAATAAGTATGTAAAAGAAATCTAGAACAGAACCAAATAGTACTTTTCTTCTAGTTAACAGCCAAGCAATATAGAAGAACACATTTTATTGGAAAATGTAAACTATATCCTCTGTTAAAGCCATTAAATCCCTTCATAGTTCATATTGCACAGAATCCATTAGATAAACAAATCCTAACCCTTTGAATGGATAATATCCTATCTATCTAACGTAAAATCAATAGAATCTGAAAGACATTCGTAAGTTATAAGCTTGGTTGCTTTTTTAGCTCGTGTACTTGAGTCTATGTGCAGTTTTAGTCCTCTTAGTTTTAGTTTTCTTGAATTTAGTCATCATATTTTCCTAATTGTTCAAATTAATTCCCCCACCTCAAATTTCATCCATTAAGTAACAGAATTTTTAAAGAGGTGTAATCTATCATCGATATGTATAGATTCACAAAGGAGAAAAATATAAAATAATTAAATAAAATATATTTATTTTATTTCATACATTCTTTGTTATTTACATATTTTATACATTTTTTTCTTTGCTAATTTATACAAATTAATTTTATGCCACACCTTTATTACATTTCTATTAATCATTGGATAACTTTTTTAGCTGAGTTGCTTTGAACAATTAAGAAATTAATAATGGGTAGAAAAAAATACAATTAAGCCCACCCAAAGTATAAAATAACACTGCTACATCACTTGGTTTAATTGTACAACACCAATCCACAGTATCCCAAATAACCGTTCAACTTTTAATTATAATTGACAGTGCTCTTGAATCCTTCTACTACTTATAAATAGATACGTTGAGTACCTAAATTCTAAAGATTCTGTCATACTCCAACTTCCTCTACAAATTTGAGCAATTACTCTTACTCATTTTTCTTGTCAATTACATGGTTTGCTCCAATAACTAATTTCTCCAGGTATCTTTGTGTACTGAGTGTTGATAATTTATTATCTTATCACAACTTTATTATTTTGAAACCTTGATGTGCAGGGTAAATACAAAGTATACAATCTTTGTTCAGAAAGGTTATATGATGGATCATTATTCCAGGGGAAGGTGTGATTTTCATCTTTATCTTCACTTTAGTAATCAAATTGATGCGTAATAATTTTGGCTGTTACCTATCATTATTTACCTGGCTAGTCTGGTGCACCTGCTCTTTAAGTGCATTTATTCTTTATGTTGTACTTAAAGTTGAAAATCTGAGTCAACTTGCCAAGAGCTTCTGATTGTTAATGTAGCTATCTAGAGTTTGGTATTTTTACATGTTTTAAATGACTGATCGTAGGACCTGATAGAAAGGAAATAGCACTTTTTTTCGTAAATTTTATCATTGAACCTGATAAAGATAAATAACAAAGGAAAGTAAATGAAAAGTATTCTAAATTGTAGCCTTTTTACGAATGGACGTTCTATATTTTGATTAGTCTCAATTTGTAGTAAATTAATATATGTTTTTGTTAACCTTTAATATGTATTTTCAATACTAAGCATTCAATAATTTAACAAATCAGTAAAATACTTTTAAAGGAACTTTATGAAATGATTAAAAAGATAACAAAACCATGAGGGTATGTTAGTCGTCCCTCTTGTTGGACTCCCCCTCCTCTCCTATGCCTCAAACTATATGTTATGACACATTACGAACAGCCACACTTGAAGATATGACTAGGGAATAATGGATTAGTGTAAAACAGAACACGAATGAAAAAGAAAAAATATACTTGTTTCTTTGTTGTCTAACTTTGGTGGTTGATATTGGTTATAGTATGACAGTACCTTGCATATCCTCAACAGAAATATTTAGAAGATCCTATTGACAAAGCTTTCTTACACTAAAATGCAGCCAATTGGCATGCCATTCCCCGAAGAACTCTAACAACATTTTGGAGTGTCTGAAAACATCCCATAGGAACATTAAAAAATTGGATATAAACATGGAGAAAATAATTATTTGACTTTTTTTGTTGCTATTTGGTTTTGCAGATATCAGAAAAAGAATTAAAGAATGGACCACAATTTCTTATATCAAATTGAATTGGCGTAATATTTTTGTTTGTCCTGTTAACGTACTGGGATTGCTTTCAGGTTGCAACTTTCCCATTTAGTGATCATAATTGCCCCCCTATTCAACTTATAGCATCATTCTGTCAAAGTGCATATTCATGGTTGAAGGAGGATATTCAAAATGTGGTGGTTGTTCATTGTAAAGCTGGTATGGGGAGGACTGGACTGATGATATGTTGTCTTCTTTTGTCTCTTAAGGCAAGTCATGATAATCAACTCCAAAGACTTTGAAATTTTAGTTGTGCTCTTCTATCTGAATTTTTCAATCTTTTGACTGTCAATATTATTTTGCAGTTCTTCCCAACTGCAGAGGAAGCTATTGATTACTTTAACCATAAAAGATGTGTAGATGGAAAGGCTCTAGTCCTCCCTAGTCAAATAGTCAGTCCATAATTTTGGTTTATTGTTTTCTTAAATATGGGATATATTCTGCCACTCTGGACATATTCTTCTAAAATCATTTATTTCTGTAATTTTTTAGAGATATGTAAAATACTTTGAACGGACTTTAACACAATTCAATGGAGAAGTCCAGCCTGGACGAAGGTAAGATGAAATTTTGTCACATTTTCCCAGAATAGAAGAAGGTTCCTCTTAATTTGGACTCTGACAGGTGCTTGCTAAGAGGGTTCCGCATTCACAAGTGCCCTTATTGGGTTAGACCATCTATTACAATTTCTGATCATAAGGGTAAGTAGCAAAGTTCATTGTTTTCTCTTCATGTCATTCCAATAATACTATAGTCTGAATTTCAACACATTTTTTAGCAAAGCTAAAATCTCATACACACTGTTTGGTTGAGAGGATGGGTGAAGATGGAATGGTGCATTCGGTGTGAAAGAGAAGAGAAATAATTAAAAAAATAGTGGAATTCGTTGTACCATGACCTATTTATACTCATCTCTTTATCTCTCTCCTCATCTTATACCTATATTATTCATCTATTTACATTTTAGCTATTTCTGTCCATCTACCCAACAAAGTATTAGATTCCAAAATTTGCATGAAGAGAGAAGGGAAAATGTAATGGTACGATTGTAAAAAAGACAAATTGTGTGGAGTCAACTATTGCTGTACTTGCTTGGTAAAGGAGCAAATGCACGAATGGACATAAATGAGATGACAAGTAAAAATAAGTTCTCAATATTATCTCATAGTATAGCTCAAGAAATTGAACCATTCATCTCGGGGTCTGGTTCAGAACTTCAGGTGTTCACATGTGTCTTTTCCCAACCGAGTATAAACCAAAGTATTTGATATGTATTTCTACCTCTTGAAGGCTCTAGTTTGTGCGGTATTTTCTCATGCAAATAGTCAAGTTGTTCTTACGACTGACATTTTAATCTACAAAGCCTGATGTTTTAACTTATTCCCAGGAGTTTTGTTTGCCACAAGAAACCATCCCAAAACAAAAGATCTATTGGTACACTATTTTTTATCCCTTATTTTGAGTTTTGATATTATATGGATTTGGATTTGATTACTGAATTTAATTTCTACACTCAGCCAGAAGATTTCTGGATCAGTGCACCGAAGAAAAGAATTGTGGTTTTTGCTCTACCAGGAGAACCTGGTCTAGCAGAGTTGGTAGGAGACTTCAAAATTCATTTTAATGATAGACAAGGAGATTTCTACTGGTTTGTTCAGAAACCTGTTTCTTTCGGACCTCTTTATTCAGAACATTATGATTATATTGTAACATTTAGAGTGATTTTAATATATAATTTTTTTTTATCAGGATCTTACATTTTTAACATGATGACGTAATATTGTATCATGATAATTATTTTCATTTATACTCCAATTTATATTATAGATTTGTTCTCTTAAAAGATGTATATAATATGAAACAACTTGTTTACACAAATTAACAGTTTTCTTGATGTAACAATTTCTTCTTGGCAGTTGGATGAATACAACAATGACAGAAAATCGAATAATTTTAGATGGTTCAGATTTTGATGGTTTCGACAAGGTAAAATATTCACTTCTATTCAATTTTATTTTTTGTGCAGGTTTAACCTCAATATCTTGCTGCAGTCCTTATTTACGTTATTGGTTTATTCTCTGAACCTGACGATAATTTAAACCTTACCGTTGCACCCTTCAGAGGAAGATCCCCGCTCCAGGATTCCGGGTGGAAGTTGTCATGATAGACTATAATGGCACCCTACCTTCAGCGACAAAAGCAAATCCCGCCAGCAAAGGATCTGACCGAAACACAGTCAATGCCCTACCTGGTCCAAAGTCTACTACATCTAATTCAACTGAGAGTAAACTCCCAAGAAATGAAGATGATGTATTCTCAGACAGTGATGAAGAGGAGGGCCGAGATACACAAAGCAAGAAAGCTGCAACTGAGTATAAATTTATGGCACCTCATCAAGCTTCCGAGGAGACAACAGACCATGTAGGGATGTTGACACACTCAACTGATCGGTTGTCACTAAAGAATGAGGCAGGCATGCAGAACAATACTTCTGAACAATCAACTGCAGATGAACATCATAAAATTCATACAGGCAATAGCAGCACAAACGTGGAATCTGTAGGGGCAAATGACATCAAGGCAATTGCAGCAGATGCTTCAGTTTTTTCCTTTGGGGATGAAGACTTTGAAAGTGATTGAAAGGAGGTGGGATGAACCGCTGATCCATTTCGTTCCTATTAAGGAAAGCCATTAGGCATTACAGGAATTCATTGGTTTCTCCCAATTTGTTGTCAAATGAACTTTCCTGTATCTGTTTATTTATACCATGTATATTTTTAATTTACACATTTATGTGATTCTTTCAAGTTTTCTACGTTATGTGCTTCCCTGTCGTCTGGAGAATTCCACAAAAGGTAACAAATACAAATCATATTAGTGTATTGTGAGTTGAAATAAGAAAAAAGTTACAAATACATGATACGAATATTTCTTTGCAAAATTGATAATATTGCGTAACAAATCTTAGTGCCTGTGTTTAATCTTAATTTAAAGAAATCATGGTCTTTTTCTTATTAATTTCCTGATAAAATATTTGAAAGAAAAAGTTATTTTTCAACTCTAATAATTTGTCAAACTTGCAGTGTAATATTATTTTTAAGATTCACATTCAAGAATTTATGTAAATATTATTTTTTGTTAAGATCTTAAATGACATGCAATAAATAATATATAGCTTGGGAAAAGAAGTTGCAAACGGACTAAATAGCACATTTCAATCTCTGGGTTGATGAAAGGAAGCTCTGTTTAAGTAACTGGTAGCGCATGTTGAAGTAATGATTTAAATATTCCGACGCGATTATCAGCTTTTCACCATCAAAGAGTAGATGTGATTTTAATCAAAATTAGAGTTTCATCAGATCAACCAATGAAGCAAATACACTGACGTAAGATATAATACTGATATGGATATAACTGATATAATACAGCCAATGTCCAAAATATAAGAACATGAGCACATCAATAATATATATAATCAACAAGACAAATTTTAACCTTAATTAAGAATTAATGTGTATGATTTACACTGTAAAATAAAATTTCTAATAATTATTGAAATAATTAGTTATATCTTAGAGAAACAACCTTAAAAATGTTACTGATATTATATTACATTTTATATTTTTGTAATTGTAAGACGATCGTCTGTGTCTGACGCTTCCCAGTTTCCAATCTTTTAAATCAACTTTATATTAAGGGAGAGATGAAAGTCTAAACATTAATTAATGAATACCACTCCAAATACCACCTAAATTTTGTATGTATCTAAATTGTGGAATATTAAGGGACTGAATATATGGCTAGTTAATATAATACACAGTCAGCAACAAAGCACCTACCAAGTATATTAAGAGAAATGAGATTATTCATAATTTGTACAATTTATTTATGTTTTATAAAAACTGGACCGAGTTTTCAGTATTTAACTAGACCGAGTTTTCAGTATAGAGACAAACAGGGGAAATAATCTGCAACAGATAGAAAAAAGAGACAATCAACGAGGGTAATTGACATATCTAGTTAACAATAGAGATGCTGCTATCAGCTGTTCATAAGAAAACAAAAAATCACATAACCAACACCGCAAAGACTGGCAATCAACATGAAAAAACTCGTCTCACATTGGGGAAAGCCAACATGGCAAGAAATGCTCCCTACTTTCTTACTAACATCATAAAAAGCTGCTACTGGAGACATTATCAATGTTAGACAGCCTTCTGAAGGCACATGATAATATATTTCTACCAGCCAAAAGGCCCAGCCTTGTTCGCAACATTGTCAATCGGGTGTTGTTATTATTTGAAGGAGCCTCAGCCTCAGCCTCAGCCTCCGCCTCAGCGTCTGCCTCAGCCTCTGCCACACCATCCTGAGCTCCCCCAACACCGTCACTTCCACTCCCATCCAAAGCTTCAACTTCACTGTCATCATAATTAAACGCCAAAGAAACCCTCTTTTCTCGCACCCACTCCACCCCTCTACCAGTAATCTTTCTGCACTTCTTCACCTTAACCTTAACCAAATTAGGACACCCCGACGCTAAAGCTCCGATCCCAGCATTGGATACAGGACACCCTTTAATGCATAGCTTCTTGAGTGCAACACACTTATCAGCAATACATTCAATCTCCGCATCACCAACGGTTCCAATCCCACAAAGAGCCAACCTCTCCAAATTCCTGCAATTGCAAGCAATCGCAGCCAAGCTCGAAAAAGTAGGGTAAACACCAATCAGCACTAGCTCCTGCAAATCAGGACAGTGTTTCGCAATCGCAGCCAAACCATCATCACCAATCCTATTAGTCCTCCATCCATCTATGTGAACCTTCCTCAACAACCTACACCTCTCAGCAACCATCGAAAGCCCTACATTGGAGCACTCCGCGGTTTTCACAACGTGCAGAGTCTCCAACCTCAAACACCTGGCCACCCCCACAAGTCCCACATCGCTAACTTGAACCTTCTCCAAGTGAATCTCAACCAAACCACCGTTTAAACATCCAATCCTAACCAGACTATCATCCCAATCCCCCGTACACCCAATCACCTTCAAAGTTTGAAGCTTCTTCGAACCAATCACAAGCGGCGCAAAGCTTTGACCGTTCACGAGCTCCTTTAGGCATATAGATTTCAACGAAGCCGCGGCACCAACCTCCACCTCGGTGATTTGGGGGACCCCGCGGAGCCGCTTCAGGGTTAGATCTTCTAACGTGACGCATCGATCGAGCAGCGCCGCGATTCCCTTCGTGCCGAACATGCACGACGCGCACGATAGCTTCTTCAAGGCCTTGCAATTATCGCCTACGCCGGCCATTCCAATTTCCGTTACGTCACGGCACCCGCGCAACTTCAGACGCGTGACGTTCCTGCAGCGCTTCGAGATCATAATCAAAGCGTCGTCGTTTAAGCTCGCGTACTTCCGGTCGATTCGTAAAGTGAGTTTTGTGACCGATTCGAAGCGGTCAAATAGGGGAGAAACGAGCTCTTGCAATTCAGGCCGAGCGACAAGCGAGAGGCGGTGCCGTCTCTCGCCGTCCACGCGGCGCCATCGCCGGCAGACCTCAGAGCACTCTTTCCGGTCGGCGTTGCTGAGAAAATGGAAAATCACGGCCAAACAATCGTCGGAAAGACGGATTGTGTGGTCAGCATCGAAATCGGGATCGCTGCTTGAATGTAACTGAGAAATTTGTTGTCGATTGATATCCGGCGCAGGCGGCGCGGCGGTGGACGGTGATTGTCCCATGGAAATGTGTGCGGGAAGCGGCGGAGAGGTATTGAAGGATTTATTACAAAGAGAAGGCATTGAACTTAAGGGAGGAGGCGCGTGTGGCACTCGCGCAACCACCTGGAAGTGGGCGAGATTTGCGTATGGGTTCATGCATCAGAGTCAGCCCAGGTACGCTATAGTGGGCTTGCGTGTCTCTGTCATCTTGGACCTGGCCTTTCACCTTTCCATCTTTCCACTCTCTCTCTCTCTCTTTTTTTTTTTTTTATTATTACCTTCTTTTATTTATCTATTTTATACTCTTCATTTAAAACTAAAATAGAAAAAAAATATATATATATATAAAATTATCGTAAACATAAGAAAAGGAAGGAAAATTATAAAGTAGTATCTAGTACAGGTAAATTTCAGTTAAAGTTCGTTTCAACACGATTGACTACTAGCAACACCTCTCTCTTTCCAGAAAACGCGCACATTACTTTACCTATTTTCTTTATTTGACTTAACATTTTCTTTTCTCTAAAACTTTTCTTATTGCATTATTTGAATTAAATATATGGAGAATTTTCAATTTATTAGTTATTTCAATGCTATAATTTAAAGAAAATTGAAAAGGTCATTTGAATAGTCTTGAAAATGAATAATTTTTAAAGCTAATTTTATTAAATTGTGCGAAATTACCCTGAAATGCCGAAACGGTCGTCTTCATCGTCTCGTGTATTAGACCGTATCTAATGGGTCTTTTATTCATAAAAAAAAAATATTATTTTCATATAAATTTTATAAATGCAAAATATTTTCAAATTGAAGAAAATTATTTATATCCTTCACAAACCCATAATTCAACACTAGTTGATGGTTTTGACTAGTCTGTATTAAAACTATAAGAATACCCGATTTCCATCGAGGATCCAACCTTTGTATAATTTTAGGTAAAAATTAAATATGAAAAGTATGTTTAATTTAAATATGTTATTGTAATTCCTTAAAACTATTAATTAAGTTCTACACGTGTCTGTGTCATCCTTGCACTTGTAGGTTTCCCTTGAGTCAAAGTTATAATTGATGATTCTTTGGTTGATGGGAAAAGCAAGCATTATTACTGGCAGGGATGGTTTTTCAAGTTCTTTTTAGTGTTGTATACTGCAACATCATCTTCAAGTTTTTTACATTTTCTCCAATCATCCACTTCACACCATCATTTACACTTCCTCAATTCTAATTAACATCGTCTCAATGCTCCAACAATACAGATTCCTTTTTAAGTGTGGATTACTATATACTATCAAATGATTCTGACGGAAATCACTTTAAAACAACCTTTTTTTTTTCAAAAGAAAAACCAACTTGTGTTAATCATGAACATGTTTGACAAGAGACTCGTGACTTTGTTATTTTTTTCATATCTTATCAGTGAAGAACTTCTATTATCAGTATTACACAAAGTGTTTCTTTTAATTAAGCGATGTAAGATTGAATCTTAGTAACGTGTCTTACTTTATGTCGAAGAGGAAGTACTCATGCATTCATGATCCCTCATAATATCAACAACATATCATATGTTTATAACAAACATATGGTTTTCCATGAAAAAAATTAGATTATTAAAGGTACTGGAGCACCCCAGTTTAATGGTTTGTCATTAGTGTAAGAAGAAGATTACCGATCACATTGTCATTTCGTCTGTAAATAAATATTGTCACTGTAAATGTTACACTTTTATTATTATTAGTAAGAGAACGATAAATACATGTATAATTATGTACATATTCTTTATATTCATTTGATATAGAGTTTAAAAGTAAAATACTTACAAAAGTATAAACTTTTATATATTTTTTTTAGAAAAAACTAAAATAAAAAATAAATAAGCATAGGGTTAATGAAGGTAAGAAAATTTATGTGTGTGAAATAATAATTTTTCGATTATTATTTTTGATACAAAAGTAACCCATTTTAGTGGTTTGTCATTGATGTTAGCAAATCCTTGCTATAACTGAGAATTTTATTAATTACCGCAACTGTGATTATTAAATATTCATATTATGTTATATTACCGTTAGTAAAAAAATCATCACTGCCATCAAATAAAACCAATCACGTTTTATTGTTTGTAAATATTGTCACTTCCAATATTCACATCTCTCCTTGTTACCAGAACAACACTAATCACATATATATAACTATTTCACTTTTTTTTCTTCTGTAAAAAAAATAAATCAATCATATTATTAACAGCATTGAATTGAATTGTTGGTTATTAACATTTTCATTATTTAAAATAGTTAATAAAATTCAAATGCTTAAACTTTTTTTATATAAAAACAAGTTTAAAAATAATTTTTAAATACAGGATGTGCCCATATTATTGTTTTTAAATTGTAAGAGCTAAATTTATTTATTTTCTTGCATTCATGATATTTTCTTGGCACAGTAAAAGGAAGTGGCGGGAGAATAAAAAAATGGAAAATGTATTATTAATAATTTTTTGATAATTTTTTTTATAATTATTTATGTGGTAATAATTGGAACTAATAAAACAATGACAAGATAATCTATAATGAGAAAGTTGTTAAAAAAAAAGGTTAAATATGTTTTTAATTCTTATACTTTGGGACGATTTTGGTTTTAGTCCCTATTTTAAACTAAGGTAGAATTTAGTCTTTCGCTTTAGAAAACTTTGGTTTTAGTCCTTTTTACCAAATTTTTTTAATTTTATTTTGAAACAACAAATAAAATTAAAAAAAATTGGTAAAAAAGACTAAAACCAGAGTTTTCAAGACTAAATTGTACCTTGGTTTGAGAGAGGGACTAAAACCAAAATTGTGTATAGGGACTAAAAACATATTTAACCCTTAAAAAAATTATTAAAATATTACGGTCTTAAAAAAATATAGTTTATTTATTTTATTAGTTTTGGTTTATGTTAAACTTAACTGAGTCCTACTTCCAACTCTGACTATTATCTGTGTCAGTAAGTAACGTTATGAAATGAAATGTTAAATGGCTTCTTCTTCCTCTTTCTCACACCATAGCCAAACAAATTTCTATCTTCATTTTCTTCATCTTCTTCTTCCAACACCATGCCTCAGCCACCCTCACCTTCCTTCCTCCTCTGTCATGAACAATACTCCTCTTTCCAACAACATTCTCCAACTCTCATAACCACCCCATCTTCACCTTCCATTTTTTCCGACCACCACCTCTTCTCCCAACACGACCACCTTCTCTCTCTACTCTCCAAAGAGGCCGCTACTCATTTCACTCCCTCCCCTTCCCACCACGTCGTACGCTGGATTTCTACACTTTCCCATTTCCACGGTTTCGCTCCTCTCACCACCGTTCTCGCCGTTAACTACTTCAACAGGTTCGTTAACAGAAGGAGCTTTAAGACCGAAGATAAACCATGGAAGACTCAACTGGCAGCCGTTGCTTGTGTCTCTCTCGCAGCAAAAGTGGAGGAAACACGGGTGCCGCTTCTTTTGGAGTTGCAAGTACGTTTTCCAACATCGCTGTTTGTTCGCTAAAGTTCCGAGTTTCCTTGTTTTTCCAATGTTAAACGTGGAAAGTTTTCGATTTTGTTTAGGTGGAGGAATCGGAATTTGTGTTTGAAGCGAAGACCATACATACGATGGAACTCCTCGTTTTGTCCACTCTCGAATGGAAAATGAACCCTGTCACTCCAATCTGTTTCTTTCAACACTTTCTCACAAGGCTTGCTTTAAAGCGTCACTTGCACTGGGAATTTATGTGTGGGTGTCAGCATGTTCTTCTCTCTGTCATTGCCGGTAAGATGTAATAATGTTGATAAATATGATACGTACACGATATCGCTCGGTACATTCATATTAATCTGTGACTAACTTGGTGTGCATTGTAATATTTATAATTATTTGTTTTTCAGATTCAAGGGTTATGAGTTATCTTCCTTCTACATTGTCTGCTGCTATAATGATACACGTAATTGAAGAGATTGAACCATTGAATGCTACGGAGTACCGAAATCAACTTCTTGGTTTACTCAAAAGTAACGAGGTGTGTCACTTTATCTTTAATCGTTCAAATCTGCTACATTTTTGAGTGATTGATTGGAAAATTTTGATGGGTATGTTGCAGGAGCAAGTGAATGAGTGCTACAAACTGATGCTGGGATTATTAGTTTGCTGTAAAGGGATTCACAATCCTGGTCAGAGGCGCAAACGTGTCTCTGAGCCAAGTAGCCCTGATGGGGTCATTGATGCATCTTTCTGCTGTGAAAGCTCAAATGATTCGTGGTCAGTGGCATCACTTTCTGTGGAGCCAGAGTTAAAGAGGAGAAAAGATGAGGACCAGCAGATTCGTTTGCCCCCAGCGAATCGAGTGTCTCTTGATGTTCTAAATATTCCTCGTTAATAATAACTTAGAATCATGGTAGTTTTATTAGAAAACGCAAGAAAATATCTGGCAGTTATGTTATGGAGGAGAAGTTTTGCTGTCAGTTTCTACATTGATGGCTGAACACTTGACAATGAACGAGGCAGAGAGAGACTCTATTCCTTCACTGTTATACAAGGATCTGATACTGAGTAGCAACATTACATGAAATGTAGTTTTACATGTGCAAGTTCAATTACGCATGATGTTTCCCAATGAGCAACATTCAAGGGGTTTCCTTTGTTTCTTTGTTATCTTCCAATCTCTCCCTGTTAATACAGAACAGGAACTCCACATTAAGGTTAACATGTAAACAAAGATGGCTAGAATGTCTTCTGCAATGCATTAGATGAATTAATGAAATTATAATACGTGGTCAAACAAGACCCGGAAACAAGTCATTTAACAAAGACATACCAACTCTACCGATCTATTTATGCTTTCACTTATCTCAATATGTTAATATTATGTTAATAAGGAACAAATCTGTTAATAAATGGATATGTATAATTTGGTTCCTTTTGAGTCATCCTCATTTCTTGACATTTGGTCTCAAAGTAGTTGGTTACCAGACCCAGCTTTCAGTTCTAACTCCATTTCATGAATATATAATAACTCCTTTCTTGTCAGTTGTTGGAAGAAAATATTGCCATTAAAAGTGTATGATGTATTTTTCAATTCATTGGTCGTATAGTCTGAACAAACTTTTTTTTCCTGTTTGACAATAAGTATGAACATGGGACTTTAAGCAATTCAGTGTCTGGTTGCAAATTTAATGTAGCGTTTGCTGTCACTAACTACCATATTATAATTGAAAATGCAAGTTCATATTATGAACACTATGACTTATAATTGAAGATGCAACTCCATATCACGGATACTGTGACTGTTATCTTGGTAAAAGAGACGTCTTCCGATTATTTGAAAACTGGGGATTGAAATTTCACCATATGGGTTTTGAGCACTTAGAACAGATCTGACAGAAGCACTTAAAAGTGTAGTTTGTAATTTCTATTATGTCATACTGCTGCTAAGAAAGTTATTCCTATTTTGTTCTGACGGAAGAACTTTTAAGAAGCTTTAAACAATTTACAATTTTAGATAATAATATTTATTATTTTAATTGACAAAGTAATATTTTTTATTTTTTTACTTTTAAGGCTGAGATGCTTAGGGAAATAGTAAAAACACCTTTTAAGCATCTTGTGAGTGTTGCATAAACTTTTTCAATAGACAAGTTCCTTGAAGCAACCTAAGGCAACTTCTGAACATTTCTAATTGAAGCTACTCTTGTCATTTTAAAGTAAAGATGCGAAAATAGAAAATGCATTTTGCACGATAGCTAAATAATGATAAAGATGGGCTATAGCTGCTATGAACTTGAATTGGATGTAGGTGATGGGTGATCGACAAGTTTTTTGGAATGATGAATTCTCTCTGAACTTTTAGGTGTTTTGTCTGACTTTTATGTTTGGAAAGTGATAGAGCCATTCTCATAATATAGCTATTAATTACACAGAAGAAGAGAAAATAGGCACGCAAAAGAGGCAAAATGATCAAAGAGAAGACCAGTCATCATAGGACGAAATATTTGAAAAAGACAAACTTTTTGAAATCGGGTGCCTCTGTTACCTCTCTGTCCTGTTCCTTTCCCATTTTTAACTGAGTTATGGTCAGCTATGTGTTGCTGTTTTATCATGCCATAGTTATGATGAAAGATTTTCAATGTGTCCAACAATAATTCTGTGTGATATGATGATTCTCCTTCAGATTGAACTTTTGCATGTTCTGTTTAGCCTTAGGAGAAGCATTAGGCAAACCAAAAACTTAGGTTGTGTTGACCAATAGGTTACAACTAAAATTGTTTGGCAAAAACAAGTCTGATTCAGATTTTCTATCATACCAGAAAGAAGAAGATTGTGACATGATTGAAGTCTATTTGGGAGTAGGATAGTGTTATAATTTCGATAGCAAAGGGACCACGAGTATGACCGAGGGGTTTGCCAAATGAAAAGGGTTCTTCTGATATACAACCAAGAGACAGAAGATTTGCATAATGTGATATCTATCTATAGACTAAAGTTGCTACCTAGAAATATAGCATCAAAAGCTAATAAGGAGCCAGCATTCTCCACATGCACGTAATATTAGGTGCGTTATGGTTTTGGTTAAAAGTGCCAAATTTATGTAAGCCAATTTTGTTTCCGCATAATCTACCTCTTTTAGCTACCTTGCACATATTGGTGTAGATGTTTGGTCTAGCGGCTTAATTATGAGGCCACATAAGTTAAATGGAAAGGACTACCACCACAGACAAACACTTTTTTTCCACCAACCTAAACAATATTGCTTATTCTATTCTTTATATCAAACACATTCTTCACTTTTAAATTGAAATTTTCAAACCCAGTAAATTAACAAGCTTTTCACATCAGAGCTTATGCTGTAAGTTTCACTACGTGAAATAGGCTAAAAGAGTAATCATTCTCTAAAGCCTTTTTCAGGGACCACCAAAAGCTTAAGTTAAACGAACACAGACCATGAATGCTTTATTTCATCTTTAACATGCCCTATCACGCAAGAGCCCCTCTAGCTTTCAAGCATAAATAATGCACATGTCCTTCCATCATGCGCTGATATTAAAGTTTTTTTATTAAGATAACGACAGATACATTAGGTTAAATCACGTCAATGATTTCTTCTAATCTGGACATTGTCATCATTTTACATCTTTCCCTTCTAATTGGTGTAGCCTACAACAGTTCGGTGTGTGCATAACACTCCTCATAACTTAACTTAAGTACTTGTTTCGGTTAGTAAGTAACTATACTTTCATACTTTAAATCACTTCACTTAGTTCAGTTTATTTCTCTTTTTCTAATATCTTGTTCGAGCAGGTAAATACTTGCTAAAAAAACTCCGATGTTTAAGTCAGATTTTAGTTATATCAATCTGTTATCACATTTAAGTCTTAAATGTCCAATAAATATAATCATCTACTTATGTATTTATAGATTTTCAAATAAACTTTTGTTTAGATTTATCCGATCGTGATCCAATATCTTATAAACATGTTTTATCTTATTAATTATCTTGAGGCTTTCTTAATGTATAAGATATTGATCAAACGTTGAATTGAAGGTTTGAGAAGATTCACTGACCATTCACTTTAAGATTGCGTCGATCGTTCATACTTTAATGCCTTGAACAGCTATGTCATACATATATCACAGTGATTGACATCAAAAGTAATTCGAAGTTCAACAAATAACAGATACAATAAAACTCATTTATGCCTATTATCAAACTATATATATAATAGAGAGTCTGAGCATTCATATCATGAAAGATCAGAAACGCGGTCAAAGCCTGGTTCATCTTGTCTTGTTAGATATGTGACTGGATAACCAATCTAGCCCTTCATAGAGTCCTAGCCCAGATGTGGCACAGGTTGGTTGGATGAACCTTCATAAATAAATAGCAAAAAACAGCTAAAATTAGTTATTCGATGAACATTATTAATTCTCACGAAGTTGCTATGTGTGATTGCTAAATGATTAAAGTTTTAAATCTATGCCTTGGTTTCTGATATTGAATCATTGTAATTAAAATGTAAAATACCAGCGACGCAGGCGAAGTGAATGTAAGCCAAGTTTGTCTGTAATTTCCGCAACACTTAAAGCATTAGGAAGGTCTTGCTTATTGGCAAACACCAGAACTGTAGCATCGCGAAGTTCATCCTGCAATGCTCATCATCAAACAAGATTATTACATCATTCAACTGTTCGAAGACAAAGCTTGCTGATTTTCATTTGGGGAATCTGCTGATAAAATTTAACCATGGTTCAAAGTCTTACCGGTTTAACTAAAATTACTGACCTCACTTAGCATTCTGTGCAATTCGTCTCTGGCTTCCAAAATTCTGTCTCTGTCGTTACTGTCTACCACAAAGATAAGACCTTGTGTGTTCTGAAAGTAGTGTCTCCACAATGGTCGAATCTACATAGGATTTGGCATAGGATTACAATAGTTTTTGTAACATGTGCATGGATTTTTACCATATACTGATTATCCCATAAAAATTATATTTTGGTAGACAACTCTGTAAGCGCAAGATTCATTTCTTAATAAATTAAGATGTGTCCAGAAAAACACAAATACCTTGTCCTGCCCTCCAACATCCCAGACGGTGAAGCTGACATTTTTGTACTCAACAGTCTCCACATTGAAGCCTGATCCATCAAACATATATACCCAATTTTAATCATTTCAATTTTTATAACTTAATGAGATATGTATTACTTAATATTCAGAAATAAGGTGGATCAATCACACTTCCTTGAGTACAGTATATATATATATATATAGTACGAATTCAAAATATTTGTCTAAGAACAGAGGGAAAAAAGGTACGGTGACTAGTATGAACCTATTGTGGGTATTGTAGTGACGATTTCTCCCAGTTTAAGTTTATAGAGTATTGTTGTTTTCCCAGCTGCATCGAGACCCACCATGAGGATCCTCATTTCTTTCTTCGCATAAAACAATCTCATTAGCCGTGACACTGTCAAACCCATTGTTGCCTCTGTTTCAATCAAAATTTTGGCTGAAAAAACCACCTAAAATGTAAACCGTGGAAAATTAAAAACAAAATTAACCATGGAATTCTTTTCATACCAAAAATCAGAGTAAGACCCTTGAAATTCTTTTTCTCTTTTTTTTTTCTCTTCCAAACTTTGATGGAAGGAGAGGAAGGTGCTACCTCAAAAAGATGTACTTTTTTGGAAGCAGAGGAAACTTAAAAATTACTCTGTTGCTCGTATATTTTATAACCATGTGACCAGAAAATAGCACCAGGAATCAATACTGCACTAGTAGAAAGAGGAATAGGATTCGAGTGTAGATAGCTGAACGAATAAAGTGAATGATGGGCATGCCATTTGAAACCATGGGTAATAAAAGCGACTTATTATGATTGTCCCTCCATGCAAAAGTGATCTTCTGATATGAATTTTCTAGTCCCATCCAGAAGTGAGATTCGGATGACACACACTACATAAGTTAAATCAGCGTCAAACCAAAGCAAGGGTTCACGCAAAAGCAACAAACCTCGATTTTCTAAAAAACATGTTTTTGTTAATGTGGATGTGAAAATATCGAAAAATGATGTAGCTGGTTTGGCTAATTAGCCTTAGAATAGAAAAGTAACAACGGGGGTTTATAGGATTAATTCGGATACAATACTGAATACATCGCACTACTTTGTCCATGTCTTCGTGACTAACGGACAACTTAGCAATAGCAATAAAAGAATAAATTTACACATTGCCAGACCTATTTCCTTGGCTAAACAAACGGATCAAGGACACTCCATGGTTACATTATTTTTTGGCCACGGCATCTTTGGCGGACTGTAGAGTGGATGTAACAGCAGCCGCAGCACCGGCAAGTATTCCACCACTGGTGTTTTTCGTTGTATGGAGCTGGTGAACTACATCAACCTTCCTCATTTCTTGACCTTGCCCTGCTGAAGATCGATAATCCACACTTTCCACCTTTTTCTCCACGCAATTCTGTGCATTCACGGTCTCATTCTGACAGAAGAATTCATTCATTTATCATTAGAACTGAAAAATACATAAACAAAAAAAGGTTCTGGCGCTACACACTGACCTTCGATTGTTCATTCATGTTAGCCAATTAAATTAAAAAGTATAGATCACTTCCTCTAGGGTGATTTGTAATTGAATTTGGGCTTTTAAGAGTGGAGGAAGGCAAATCAAGATTATCTATGAATACCGAGAACAAATGCGGAGTAAAAGGGCCTAAATAACTACGCACCCCACATGTCACCGCTTGGTATGTCCTCCCATTCGATAATTGAATTAACCAATTAACAATGACATTTTTGGAAGGGGGCCAAAAATAAAAAACATTCTTTTGTTTAATCAGGTGATTATGGATTGACAGCGTATCTACAATTCTGGAATTGATTACAAATGTAATTTGACCCGATTTGAAAATAGTATTCGATCGTCACAAAATAATGAAAAAGAAAAGCTGAAAATGGAATTGGAGATAAACAAGCCAGAAATTACTTGACTAGGATCAGAAACAACAATTTGTTGATGACAACAGCAAAATCTACAAGGCAAAATATGTCTGGCTATATTTTTCTAGGCTGATATATGTTATAACTTGATAACACAACTATCCTAGAACGTCTAATCAATATAATATCCCTGTCAATTTCACACATGAAACATAACCAAAACAGTTGAACAAGTTGCTAATTGAGATTAACAACTAAAGGACGCCCCTCCTTCCTTAACAAGTCATAAGAGGTGACCCACTACAGTGAACATCCGAAATATCAGAAAGCCTCTGTCTCGGAGACAACGTTGCGATGCCAGCAGCATCAAAATCAATATTGGCAATATTCTTTCTCTTGTGAGTTTCTGAACTACTTTTCTCTTCCGAAACCTCGGCGATTGGGCTCAAGCCCTCTATTTCCTTATGACCAACAGAAAGCATAGCTTGAGCTTCAGCCACAGCCGTCCCATCATCATCTGCAGCATATAATATCTTCTGAATCGCCCCAACGATCTGAATCATCATAAACAACAATCACAGCAAACATGATCATTACCTAATAGCAACACCAGTTACTCGATTTCACCAGTCAATAACTAAAAACAATGAAAACACAGTACCGGAGAGTGTTCTATCTCAGGAGTCTGGCACAGTATCTCAATATCTCTCAGTTTTGCAAAGTAGAAGTCCCGTTCTTTCTCAAGACTGTCAATGGACAACTTCAACTCCGTTATCTGCATCAACTTGAATATTAGAGAAATGTATTTTCATCATTCGTTTGATAATTCTCGTTTACGTGAAAACAGAAAAAAACCTTTTCCTCGTAGGCAGGGCCACCTGCACTAGGTGCTCTCGCGACCTTAACAGCCTGATTTGTAGGGTTTGCATTGGAAACCTCGGTTCTTCGAGAATTATGGGAAGACTGAGGTCTCTGCGAAGTAGAACCCTTGGTAGAGGCTTGGGAGTTTGCAGATTTCTTACTCGTTTCTCTTCCTCCTCTGCAAACCTCTCTCCTCTCCAAAGCATTGTAGCTACAAACATTCAGCATATAGTATTTTAATTTTAAATTTAAATAATTTATATCCCCAATACCAAAAACATCGCACTACAGAATCCAAAATTCACAAGATTCTCCATGCCTGGTTAGATTTGAATTTCAATCGTAAACCCTAATTATCAATTCAAAACAACTACCCAATGATAGCAAGTTAATTTCAACGAATTAAAATAGGAGTCTGCAAGGATAAATATATACGTAACGTAAGAGAATCAAATTAAGATTGTATTACATGTTCTGTCCGGAATTGACAGAATCACAGTATCTTTTCATCCACTGCATGAACTCGAGGTTATCCAGTGGCCTTCCTTTCACGAGCTTGCTGACTTCGATGTGCTGACAGACACAATGAGAAATTCAATAACCCAATCAAAGATCGTCCAAAATTAAAGCAAAAACAGAGACAATATTAAGAGGAGGAAGGGAGAATGTTGTTACCTTGGTGATTTTGAGTTTGTTGAAGACATCTTGAAGGACCTTGTAGTTCTGAATCATCTCGTACTCGTTCTTGGCATCGAAATTGACCTTGTGCATCGGCACGATCCCTGGATGAGCCGCATCGAGAAGCTGGCAGTGAACCGCGCCGGAACATGCCTGACGAAATTGACAGAGTAAGAAACTGTGGCAGAAAGCCTAAACAAAGTATAAAAAGAACTGGATCAGAACCTCTTCGACTTTGGAGAGACTGAGTTGCAGAGTCGAGTTGATCCAAGAAAGAATCTCAGATCTGCCGACGAAGTAAGCCGCATCCATAATTCCAATGTTGGTCGCCATTTCTATCTCTCTCTCTCTCTCTCTCTCTCTATGCTCTTCTGTGTTCTTCTGCTAACGGCTCTTTGGCAAAGAAACAGAGGTGGCATATATATGGAGAGTGGAGCGGGAGTTTTCAAATTCAAAATCACCTGATAGGTGATCAACGTCTGAAAGCTGTCTTAATAAGGAATCCACACAACGTTCGTCTAAGCTGAATGGGGTGTGGACCGAACTTTTTGGGTTGGGCTTTATTTCAGCAGTTGGGCTTAGAGTAATTCCTTGCATAGTGGGCTTTAACAAAAACACTCTAAATCGGCTTTCATATCATACATCTCAAAACATGCTACCTTAAATAATTACTTCTATTTGACCATTAGTCGGTGCAAGACTATAGTCAACAAATAAACAAACCTAATTTTAATGACAAAAGATATACAAGTGACAAAATATAACAATTAAACAAAAAAATATTTTTAGTAGTGTTTATTTACAAATAAAAATGTTTTATTGTTATTCATTATTAGTATCTAGCCTTTTGGTGACGTGATAAAAATTATTAGAATAGGTGATTTTCCTTTTATCCCTTTTTATTCTTCCAAGTCTTCATGATTATTTATAAGTTCCCTTTCAAATCAAATCTACTAATTATATTTACCAAATAATATAACTTAATTTTTAGCTTTTCAGTCAATAAATAATAATTATTCCACATTAACGATATACATCATTTTTCTGTCTCTTAATTTGATAAAAGATGACTAGCCAGCCACATGTAATTTATTACTCAATCGAAAAGTTGTAAGTTGGAAAGGGTTAGATAATAAGTCTTAATAATTTAAAAAAAAATCTAATTGTTCCCATATTTGTTGATTACTAAATTATTTTTAATTCTCATGGATTAATCAAAAGGTCTTTTGTATATAAAAATGAAGATTAACATACAAATTAAATTCATAAGAAAAATTATAATTCTGACAATTATTTTTCTTTTACCTCTTAACTAATTTCTTTAATTGTTTATTACGTGATTAGGTTTAATTTGGAAAAAACGTATACTTTGGAAGAAATAAGGAGACAGACTGTCTCAGACCGTTTTTCTTTAAGAAATTTGAATGCGGCATCATTTAAATACCGAGATTTAAGAATAAAATAACAATATACAATTATCTTAGTAATTCTATATAAAAAAAATTAAAAATTTTAGCATAGTGATGAGAACAACGAATGCTAGAAAAGTTTATCATTGTCAAATTTAAACTTTCAGAAAATAATATTGTCAAAGTGATTACAAATATAGTTCTTATGGTATTTTCAATAATTTTGTTGCTTTTATTTTGGATCCCACCGAGAAAACCAGCCATCTTATTACTGTAAATAACTAATCGATTAGATTGGGCTTTCCCTTCATTTATTGGGCTTATGGCAATTTTATACCTTGCATTGTATGCCACGAAAACATTCGACCCTAAATAATTACTACTTATATTTACTCTTTTTTTAATTATATATATATATATATATATATATATATATATATATATATATAT
>NC_028361.1:4225696-4227679 GCF_000741045.1 Vigna radiata var. radiata | reverse complement strand
GTGGACAAGCAGCCCACTATAGCGCCACATTCTCACTGGGCTCAAGGCCCAATTCATAAAAATATATCATTCAGATATATTCACCAGATATATCTTGCGAAGATATTATAACAGAGATATGTCAAGTAAGATTATATTTTATTCTGTTTATATTACTGTTATTGCTGTTAATATTATATCAATCCAAAGCCTATAAATAAAGGCCAGAGGATTCCAAACAAGGTACACTCTCTGAATACACTTCACTCACAGTTCATACAGCATATCTCTCATCTTATCAATTCTCTCCCACAGAGAATTCTCTATTCACGCCTAACTTGAGCGTCGGAGTGCCTTTTCAGGTACCTCCCCCCCTCGGTCAAGACTAGAAGATCACCGGACGGCTGAGGTCAACGTGAAGACGTACGGTCCGAAATCGGGAGAAGCGGGCAGAAACGCAGAAGACGACGTCATCGAGGTTAGTACTTCGGTCCCAGTAAATTTACACCGTAACATTTTGGCGCCCACCGTGGGGCCGAAAGCGGCAAACCCAAATGGCGACCATGAGGAACATGAAAGAACAACAAAACACCAGAAAGATGATCAGAAACAAAGACGAAGCGCTTGATATCAACATCACTGCTCAAGATCAACAACAAAATATTTTCATCAAAGTCAAGAGAGGCAACTCCTCTGGCACATTACGATGCCTAACAATGATTTGGTGTTATTATAAGAAAAAGGAAGAACGATCTTGATGCTTTAATGGCTTCAAATGAAGTGAAATCATCGTAGCTCTCACCAGGGCCTCCGAAACGTGCTTACGCTATGTTCAGCAACGTCCTTAACTCCGTCGCGTCTAGCCACTGCGAAAACCATATGCGCTAGTGATGATTTGGTTTCTCAAACTGCGACAGCAATCGAGGGATCCTCGTCATGCTTTGGCCCCCGGCGTCCACCATCGTACGAACATGATCCGCCTGGCTAGGGCCGCTATCGGCGACTCGGTCACCATCAGAAAATTTACAGGTGTAAGGGAGACCCTCTCTTGCTTCACTCTTCCCAGTCAAAGATGCTTTCTCCTCCATTCAGGTGGATATTACAACTACATAGAAATGTTCCGAAAGCCACCGGCTTCTACTTCGAAGGTTTGGACTTCACCGTCAACGTATGCTCTCTCCGTTAGGCCAAACTTCAATCTGGTTCTCTCTGGCTTGTCTTCATTCATCCTCCGCACAAGCCAAATCAGCTTCTACGGCAGCTACTTGCATCTTTGATCGTGCAGCCATGGCCAGCTCCCAAATCGGGAAATACCACACTCAAGACTTCCTTCCGAGCCTCCCTTCTCACATCCAGCCAGCTTTCGGACAACACTTTTAAAGCGTCAAGATGCTTCAGGGGGACAGCCTTTTGGTTACATATATGAGCATTTTAACAATAAGGAATGTAGATTCAAGCCGTTACGACAAGAAAAATGATATAAACTCTCAAAAAGCTTCAATACAAAATCATAAAAACTGCAGCATTCTGGAAGTCGCCGTATATGCATTCAGGCATTTGAAAACTACCATCATTATATTCCATAATATATTCTTATAACGTGTTATTATGCAGGTTTTAATTCGAATACAGGACTGAAGAAAAGATCCTTTCCATACTCGTTTGATATCTTCAACTAAGTCTATGGTCTTAACGTTTACTTTATCACGTGATGAGTAAGACGAGAAATTCTCTTCTACAGAAGGACATCGGTCTCTAAAAGCATTTACAAGCTCATTAGCTATATCTTAACCAAAGGATAACAAGTCTTTAAAGCAGTCACAAACTCATCCGTGACATCCTAACATGAATTTTGATCTCCAAGCAATCAGTCGAGGATCAACCAAATACTACAATCTTAACCGACCGGTCTCGATTATATCTTCGATATTATATCTCCTGCAGATTGCTAAAGCAATTATTAAAGTTGTTAAATCTCAACTGACTGGTCTCAATTATATCTTC